>NC_046163.1:86205254-86478296 GCF_011064425.1 Rattus rattus | reverse complement strand
TCTCTAGTGTTACTTTGTTCTGCTATTTCTGACAGTGGCTAGACTGTCCTATAAGCCTGTGTGTCAGGAGTGCTGTAGACCTGTTTTCCTGTTTTCTTTCAGCCAGTTATGGGGACAGAGTGTTCTGCTTTCGGGCGTGTAGTTTTTCCTATCTACAGGTCTTCAGCTGTTCCTGTGGGCCTGTGTCTTGAGTTCACCATTCAGGTCACTTGCATCACAAAAGTTGGTCTTACCTGTGGTTCCGAGGCTCATGTTTGCTCGTGGGGTGTTGCTTATGAGCTCTCCGCGGCCGCAGCAACCAGGAAGATCTGAGCCGCCCTCTCCGGGAGACTTTAGTGCACCAGGGTTCCAGATTAGCGTTTGGTGTTTTTTGGCGTCAGAGAGTGTGCAGGGGCAGTCTCTTCTGGTTTCCCAGGCGGTCTGCCTCTCTGAAGGTTTAGCTCTCTCTCCCACGGGATTTGGGTGCAGAGAACTGTTTATCCGGTCGGTCCCTTCAGGTTCTGGCGGTGTCTCAGACACAGCGGACCTGCTGCTCCTGGGTCCCCCTCTACGGGGCCGATTGACTATTTTTAATCATGTGTTAACACAGTCTTAGATGCATGTGCAAATAGGATTGTTTCATTGGTTTTTAGTTTTTGTTATTGTTTGATAAATAAGATCACTTCATTATTAAATAATAACATCTTTTTATCAATTTTCTTTACTGTCAAAGCTACTTTGACTATGCAAAGTCCACCTTTAGGTTTGTTCGTACTAACTGGAGACAATTTTATCAACACAATTAGACAACATACTTTTCACTTGTTTTTATTTTGCTTTTCTTCTTTTTACCTTTATTTACTCTTTTAATTTATTACATTTCTGCATTTCAATTACTCTACGTATTCCCTTTGTATTTAAAAACACTTAGTACATTTTAATTAATCAGTCATTTGCAATTTTTTTCATTTATTGCCTTTTTATTTTTCTTCCCCTATCTTACACTGTTATTTCTCTCAATTATTTTATGGCACTCCATATTATCTCCTCTTTAGACATAATTTATATTTTAAATAATTTTAGTCATCACTTCTGATTTTATAGTCCAAATTTTCCAGTAATTTTGCCTGCCTTTCAAACTGCTAAATGAGTATGCTCACTCTTTTCCTTTGTATTCCGTGCAGGATGAGCCTGTTGCTCTTATTGAAGGTACTTATCCTTGTGCATGTTTCCCCATATTGTTTCCCTCAATGCTTTAAACATCTACTTTTTATAACAATTATGTGAAGAAATCTTTTTCCTTATGCTCTCCATACTTACTTTGAACTTCATATTCTGATCATGTGTCTCCACCTCTGTCATTTCTCATAGTCCTAAAAATCAGCTGTTACATGCTGGTGATTGACATGTTCATATACTCTTTCGATAAGAGTCTTTTTTCTCTGTATTGAAAACTATGTGTGTGTGTGTAAATCAATGCATGTATATGGGGAGAGAGTTCTCTATACAACCCTAAATTGATGTTTTAAGTCCCTTTCAGGGATTTGATTTTGTTTTCTTTACATGAAGTTGCTACTGTTTGAGCAATTTTTTCCTCACTCACATGATAATATCTTGCACGGCGATGAAAGATCTATGGTTTTTGGATTGTGAACAGTCAGTGTGCCATAGAGTGATGTGTGGAGTTAGTCTTATTAGAAAGGAGCTCCTGTAAGTTTGCTTGTTCTTACATGAAAAAATACAGTGAGAAGAAATAGTAAACTAGAAGTAGTACATCACTAACAATCAAATGTATCTATGCATTAAATCCACCTTCTTCTAGAAGTATGAGAACTATATGTTGTCTGTAAATGACCAACTTATGGTGATTAGTGTATGCATGTCAGAGAGAGTAAATCACTTGGATTTCTGAAAAGAAGTCCTGTGTAAATCATCTGCATGTTTCTCAATATATGAGGTCCATTACCACATTACCAGTTATGTCTTTTTTCTTCAAAATGTCCTTAAACAATAATGTACTTTATAATTTGTACAAATACAAGTGTATTATATACATATGTGTGCATGTGTGTATAGTTTACACATTTATCTCCCAATGTTATGATCAGCACTGTTTCAACAAAGCAGAAGATGTCTCCATTACGTAGACTGTCTCTGATTTTTCTTAGATAAAATAGAATTACATCACTTTTCCCCTTCCTCCTTTCTTCTTAATTCCCCAACCAGATATTCTTGCTTCAAATTTTCTTGCCCTCTTACTTAAACATCTTCAATGCTACCAAAAGCTGTTGTAGCTAAAGTGTAGAAACTTTGCAAAAGGGGTACAAAAGATATTAAACAAGAATACCAGTTTACTACATAACCTCTTATTTTAAAAGGCTTAAATAAAACCACTACAATGGCGATATCAATAAATAAGGAAGAGTGAATTTTTCTATAGGGTCCCATCCTATAGAAATGAAAACTCCCTAGGCAAAGAATGATAAACAACTAATGACTCCTAGCAGAGGGAAAGTAGCCTTTCCCAAGGATGAGCCACGTTAATGATTCACCAATACAAAGTGGAGCTGAAGTAAAAACTTTCTCTCTTTTAAAAATTTTTATTGGATAGTTTTTATTTAAATTTCAAATGTTATTCCCATCCATAAACCCCTATCCTATGCCCTCCTCCTGCTTTTATTTGGGTGACCCCCCAACCACTCACCACTTCCTGCTTCCCTACTCTGACATTGCCCCACACTGGGGCATTGAGCCTTGGCAGGACCAAGGGCTTCTCCTCCCACTGGTATCCCACAAGGCCGTCTTGTGCTACATATGAAGCTGAAGCCATGGGTCTGTCCATGTACATTTTGGATGGTGATTTGATCCCTGGAATCTCTGGTTGGTTAGTTTTGTTGTTCTTATAGGGCTGCAAATCCTTTTACCTCCTTCAATCCTTTCTCTAACTTCTCCACTAGGGACCCTGTTCTCAGTTCAGTGGTTGGCAGTGAGCATCTTCCTCTGTATGTGTCATACCACTGCAGAGGAACTTAGAAGACAGCTATATCAGGCTCCTGTCAGTACACACTTCTTAGCATCAGCAATATCCTCTGAGTTTCATGGCTGTATGTAGGCTGGAGACCTTTCACTGCTCTAAACTTTGTCTTCATATTTCTTCCTGTTAATATTTTTGTTCCCACTTCTAATAAAGACTGAAGCATCCACACTTTGGTAGTTCTTCTTGAGCTTCATGGGGTCTGTAGATTGTATCTTGGATAATCTGAGCTTTTGGACTATCATCCACTTATCAGCGAGTGCATACCATGTGTGTTTTTTTTGTGTGTTTTAATTGTCTCACTCAGGATGGTATTTTCTAGTTCTACCCATTTGCCTAAGAATTTCATGAAGTCATTGTTTTTAATAGCTGAGTAGTACTCCATTGTATAAATGAACCACTTTTCTGTACGCATTCCTCTATTGAGGGACATCTGGGTTCTTTCCAGCATCTGGCTATTATGAGTAAAGCTGCTATGAACATAGCATGAATACGTGCAATTGTTATATGTTTGAGCATCTTTTGGGTATATGACCAGGAATGGTATAGCTGAGTCCTCAGGTAGTACAATGTACAATTTTCTGAGGAGCCTCCAGACTGATTTCCAGAATGGTTGTACCAGTTTGCAATACTACAAACAATGGAGGAATGTTCCTCTTACTCCACATCTTTGCCAACATCTGTTGTACCCTGAGCTTTTTATGTTAGCAATTCTGGTGACCTCAAGCTGTATTACAGAGTAATAGTGATAAAAACTGTATGGTATTGGTACAGAGACAGGCACATATATCAATGGAATATAATTAAAGACCCAGAAATGAACCCACACACCTATGGTCACTCGATCTTTGACAAAGGAGCTAAAACAATTCAGTGGAAAAAAGATAGCACTTTCAACAAATGGTGCTGTTTGGACTGGAGGTCAGCATGTAGAAGAATGCAAATTGATCCATTCTTATCAACCTATACAAAGCTCAGGTTCAAGTGGACCAAGGACCACCACATAAAACCACATACACTCAAAGTAATAGAAGAAAAAGTGGGGAAGACCTCAAACACATGGGCGCAGGGGAAATTTTCCTGATTGGAACACCAATGGCTTATGCTCTAAGATCAAGAATCGACAAGTGAGACCTCATAAAATTGCAAAGCTTCTGTAAGGCAAAGGACACTGTAATTAGGACAAAACAACAACCAACAGATTGTGAAAAAGATCTTTAACAATTTTACATTTAATGGAGGGCTAATATCCAAAATATGCAAAGAACTCAAGGAGTTAGACTATAGAAAACCAAATAATCCTATTAAAAAATGGGATACAAGAGCTAAACAAGGAATTCTCAATCGAGGAATATACAATGGCTGAGAAGCACCTAAAGAAATGTTCAACATCATTAGTCATCAGGGAAATGAAAAGCAAAACTTTCTCTCTTTACTACTGCTCCAACTGATGGTGTCATCTGTGAGAATGTAGTCAAAAAATGAGGCATGCTAAAGTCTCATGCAATTTTAATTTCTTTTTTATTACACCAGACAATTTTTTTCCTGAGGATTAAGGAAGGTCACATGAGTAAATATCTCATGAGTTCAAACTTTATATAATCACAAAGTCAAGCATACATGGCAAAAATACATTTTTTCCATACATACATATAAACAAATAATAGTAGCCAGATTATCATGAATAAGCTAAAATAAACTCCTCTATTCCTACTCTTGGGAGGGCACAAAGCACATTCAAAAATAATTCTGTCTTTGAAGAAACAAGCTCTTGTTTTTTTCGGTTTTTTCTCTTAATCATTCCATTAATTTACAACTCAAATTATATAAGAAGTGTACCTAGAGGGATCCATGGTTCCAGATACATAGTTTGCAGAGGATGACCTTGCCTGACAGCAATGAGAGGTAAGGCCTTTGGTTCAGGGGAGGCTTGATGCTCCAATATAGGTGGATGCTAGAGTGGTGGGGAGGGAGAGTGTGGAGGAGTAAGGGAGCACCCTCATACAGGCAAAGGGGTAGGGGAAGGGTGGATGTGAGATGGAGGTTTGGTGGAGGGGTAACTAGGAAGTGGAATACCTTGTATTGTTTTCTTACAAGCACACAGACTCCATTCTTGGATCGTATTCTTACACTTTCTCTTTGGTTTTACATAATATGTAATATGCTTTCAAGTTGTTGTTGTTGTTGTTGTTATTATTATTATTATTATTATTATTATTATTATTGTACTTAGTTTGCTCACTATTCATTAAGCTTCCTACATTGGATGGTAAGTTTAAGTTATTTGATATTTTGTACTTTGTTTCCTTTGTGTATCTAAAATTAATTTGAAATGTATTCAACCATTATTATGTAAAAAAAATTTTCTTCTTTTTCTTCACCGTATAATATCCTAACTCTTCAAATTTATCTTTTAAAACATCTCTAAATTTAGGTTCTTTTTATTTCTTTAATTTTGGTTTTCCTTGGTTTTTTAGTCAAAAGAATATTCTATTTTTCAGATGCTTAATTTGTCAAAGCCAGACGGGTTTATCAATATGCTTATTGAAGATCTTTTGTTGAACTATATTTTATTTATACCATTTTTGTTTGTGCCTTTTTAAGATCCATGTTGTACATCTCCTCATGCTACATTCAATGTGTTGCATTCTTTTTCAATAAATACCTTTATGTATTAATCATAACTAATATAATAGTAAAAACTGCTTCAGAACAAGAATTATGACTCTCCCAAATATAATAGCCAGTACAATGTTCTTGATATTTTTCTTTCAGTAAACAATTGAGTGTTAAAAATAAATCAGTGAATGAATAGTTGTCAACTTGACTTATTAGTGGAAGTGTTATTTTCTCTAGCAACTCAGTATATACAAAATAATATATTTGTAAATGAAAAGTCTAAGACATTTGCTATTGGATGCTGGTCTTTTTTTTTTTTCTTTATGTTTTAGTTTGTGTGTAGAGGCTGTTGTTTGAATGTAAGAGTATGTATAACCCTTTGCCAGAGTATGGTTCTGATCCTTGGAGCTGGAGTTTCAGCAAAGTATGAGCCATCCAGCTTGAGTACTGGAAACCAAAGTTGCATCTTCAAGAAGAGCCGCGTGTACTCTTAAATACTGAGTAAAATCTTTTACTCCTTAGCTAGTGTTCTTAAAAGGGTTTTGAGGGTTAAAAGGGGTCACATTAATCTGTCATTGTTAGAAGCTCAAGGAAAATAAATGAGAAAAAGTGGGACCCATAAAGCTGGTCTATAATTTCAGTAATACCATCACTGACCAAAGCATTAATGAACTATCTGTTCCTTTGCATTCAGAATTAGAATTAGACATTTAATATCTACAACAGTAAAACTGATCCTTTGAGATGAAGTGTGATTTGTAAGTATATACAATAACCAAGAGACCTTGACAGGTTTCATTGGAAAATATCAAACTTATTTTTGCCCTTATAGTTATTATTATTATTATTATTATTATTATTATTATTATTATTATTATTATTATTACTATACCCCACTAATGAGAAAGTCTAACTTATACACCAAAATTATAATTAGGATTTTTTAAGAATTTTGTTACATAAACAATAGTGTTGAATTTATGATTTGTAAGAATCTCTAAAATATTATTTCCTATGAGACATCAAATGTCATGGCACCTAAATAAGTCCTGTCTTAAATATTTAACAGATTTTTGTAAAAAAAAAACCTAGATTCTTTATTAAAATTTCCTAAAATTTTTAGCTAAACTCAGAAAATGACTAAAATGCTTAAAATGCAATGAAAATATTACTTTTCCATACAATATTTTATAAATAACTTGTTATAATCCTGACATTTCCTTTATGTATTTCTAATATTAAAGGAAATCACATTTATATTTATTGTATTGACAGTCTTACACATAAAATAACAAAGACATTCAGTATGTATACATTAGCAAGAAATGTATATAGTTCAAGAGGGAAGTAAAAACCATGATGATATTTCCTGTTTCTAATGGCCACTTATGTTCCCATAAGACAAAACAGTAACATAAAATCCTGAACCTCATGTGCATCGCTTGGAACTTTTATCTCTCAGGTGTCTCCATAGTCAAGACACTAAGATCTGATAGATTTCTTATGCTTCACATAAGGAAACATTTCTAAAAGAATCATGATGTAATTGGAACTAATAGCTAAATGCTAGAAGACATTATTTGTATCTGACTGATGGGAAACAAGGGCATGCCCACAAGTAAACTGTTCCTATGCTGAAACTCCAGTATCTTTCATGGTGATTTTTTTATTCCTTCATACCAGAGAGTAAGAGAGTAAGAGAGAGGCTAGTTTTCCTTTGGCGGTAACAGCATTCTTATGGTATTTCGGGTAAACCTTGATGAGCATGACATCTATTAAGGCAAACCACTACTTGTATTTAATTTAGTGATTTCTAGTACTTAAATAAATGTTATACAGCCTTGTCTACACATGAATGAAAATTCAAAAAGAGAAACCATCTTTTTTTTTCCATTTTTATTAACTTGAGTATTTCTTGTTTATTTTCGATTGTTATTCCCCTTCCCGGTTTCCAGGCCAACATCCCCCTAACCCCTACCCCTCCCCTTCTATATGGTTGTTCCCCTCCCCATCCTCCCACCATTACCACCCTCTACCCAACAATCACATTCACTAGGTGTTCAGTCTTGGCAGGACCAAGGGCTTCCCCTTCCACTGGTGCTCTTACTAGGCTATTCATTGCTATTTATGAGGTTGGAGCCCAGGGTCAGTCCATGTATAGATCTCCCATGCTCATGGATTGGCAGGATTAATATAGTAAAACTGGCAAGTTTTACCAAAAGCGATCTACAGATTCAATGCAATCCCCATCAAAATACCAATCCAATTCTTCAGAGAGTTAGACAGAACAATTTGCAAATTCATCTGGAATAACGAAAAACCCAGGATAGCTAAAACTATCCTCAACAATAAAAGGACTTCAGGGGGAATCACTATCCCAGATCTCAAACAGTATTACAGAGCAATAGTGATAAAAACTGCATGGTATTGGTACAGAGACAGACAGATAGACCAATGGAACAGAATTGAAGACCCAGAAATGAACCCACACACCTATGGTCACTTGATTTTTGACAAAGGAGCCAAATCCATCCAATGGAAAAAAGATAGCATTTTCAGCAAATGGTGCTGGTTCAACTGGAGGTCAACATGTAGAAGAATGCAGATCGATCCATGCTTATCACCCTGTACAAAAGCTTAAGTCCAAGTGGATCAAGGACCTCCACATCAAACCAGACACCTCAAACTAATAGAAGAAAAACTAGGAAGCATCTGGAACACATGGGCACTGGAAAAATTTCCTGAACAAAAACACCAATGACTTATGCTCTAAGATCAAGAATCAACAAATGGGATCTCATAAAACTGCAAAAGCTTCTGTAAGACAAAGGACACTGTTGTTAGGACAAAACGGCAACCAACAGATTGAGAAAAGATCTTTACCAATCCTACAACAGATAGAGGGCTTATATCCAAAATATACAAAGAACTCAAGAAGTTAGACCGCAGGGAGTCAAATAACCCTATTAAAAATGGGGTTCACAGCTAAACAAAGAATTCACAACTGAGGAATGCTGAATGGCTGAGAAACACCTAAAGAAATGTTCAACATCTTTAGTCATAAGGGAAATGCAAATCAAAACAACCCCGAGATTTCACCTCACAGCAGTGAGAATGGCTAAGATCAAAAACTCAGGTGACAGCAAATGCTGGCGAGGATGTGGAGAAAGGGGAACACTCCTCCATTGTTGGTGGGATTGCAGACTGGTACAACCATTCTGGAAATCAGTCTGGAGGTTCCTCAGAAAATTGGACATTGAACCTGAGGACCCAGCTATACCTCTCTTGGGCATATACCCAGAAGATGCCCCAACATATAACAAAGACACATGCTATACAAATGTTTAAGCAAAAAAACTTTGTTAAGATCATACAATCGCAAGGCTTTTAAAATCAATTTGTTTCTAGTAGTCTTTTATTTTATTAACCTATGTAAAATGTGAGTTGCAGCACAAAGGAACACAATTATTTCTCTAAGCTTTCACAGCTATTGGTAGACCTAGAAGCAAATGGACACGTAATTGATATTTAACAACAATGCTATGCCATTAACACCAAGAGCAAAGGAGCAACCACTAAGAAATCCATGCCTGATAGGTGTAATTTTGAGTTTGTAAATGGTAGAGACTTTTTAAATGGCTTCAATATGTTTACTAGTATGATCCTAATTGGCCCTGCTTTAATTATGCTCGAGTGTACCCTGCTCTCTTGTTTTGTAAGATTGGTCATATTGCTAAAGTTACCTGGTTATTAGCTTGAGAACTGTGAAAAAATTGATTCATCCTCATGAAGGAAGTTGCTGAGTTCAAAGATCAGAAATGGAACAGCAGCTCCTTCAAAGGAAATGGTACTGGATTTTCCGGAGTAGCCTCCGCCTCCCCTCCTTTCCTGAGTTTCTCTTTGATCTCCAACTAAACATCAGAATTTGGCTTTTAAAAGACTTGAAGTGCCTTTCATTTTCTCTCAGCTGCCTGAGGAGTAACAACTTCTGCATCTTATAAGAAAAATTTATTTCTCCCTAAAAATAACTTTGGCTTCAAATGCCCCCTGCTAAGAGGTTGAAATAATTTATCTTGAACTCTGAGAAGACAAAAGAAGGTAATTGCATGGGTGAGCCATTACCTGCCGCAGGGAGGCAGCTGAGGAGTCATTACTTGTGAAGGTAGTGTGCACCATTTCCTGTTCATGGCTTTGAGGGAGCGGAGGTCAGGGAGCACATAGTCTCCTTTGGGCCACGTGCATCTTTTTGGAGATTCTGAGCTCTTAGAGCATGCTATACCCTCTGGGATGCAGTCTGCTGAGCTTGTTCTCCTGTGCTTTTACCCTTCCTCCCATTGATGCTCTGAATGCTAAGAGGAGCACATGCCTGAACAATTAATTTCTTTGTTCTTTATCTAAAAATAAACTCCTGCAAATAAACATGCATATAAAATTATGGATGATATTTTCAATCTAAAAGGAAAACATGCAAGAAGACAAGAGAAAATTGAAAGGCATATGGTATGTGTGCATCTGCAGAACTATGTCACTCCCAAATATACCTCATTAGCATAAGAAACACTTTAAGAAGCTGTACGTGTAGAGGCCCTGAAAACCAGAATAGACACTGTCTTTCTAGAAGATAATTTAGATTAAAATCAATACACATTATAATAGGATTCTTCCATTTACTTAAAAAAGAAGGTGATTTCAAATCATTGGTTCCTCTGTTGAAAGGGGAAAGTACCAGTTATATCCATCAAATAACCTTACTCTGGTTTCCTGGGCTCTTTCTGGTCCCTGCCCTTTCACCAGCTTCCCTAGATCATTCTGTGTTTTAGCAAGCTGTGCTTTTTAAGCTTAAACTGAAAGCCTTATCTGTGAAAGTTACTCATGTTTCTCTGTACCTAACACTTAAAGTTGGAATATGTGTTACAAATCATTCTGTGTCTCTGTCTCTGTCTCTGTCTCTCCCTATCTCTGTTTGAGTCTCTCAGTCTCTATTTTTCTCTCTGTCTCTCTCCGTGTGTGTGTGTGTGTGTGTGTGTGTGTGTGTGTGTGTGTGTGTGTGTGTGTGTAAGTGGAACTCACAATAATAACCACAAGTTTTCATTTCCAATGGCTATAAAAGAAAAAAACTATGAGAAATTTTTATGCAAAATCTAAGAGCTCCGTACTTAGGTTTCCTATCAAGAATGACAGGTGCGACTGAAATCATCCCCCCTGGGCTGAGCTACAAAACTCAAAGGATGGTAGAAAAGAGAATCTGCTTCTGGCAGAGTTGGTGATATGAGGAATGTCATGAGCTTTCCATAGAATATATATTCCCCTTGAGGGAGTTAAACTATTGCACATATGGGGATGTTGAGTGGCTGATATCAAAGATTCATTGCCCAAATGAGGCAGCTTCTTTTAAACTACTGTATTATTCAAAATGGAATTGTCAGAACAACTCTGAGGAGATTTTGGATTTATTTTCTGAAAATAACCAGTTTTTTTTGAAAATATGTCCTCCAGGGTTGAGGGCTTAGGCAGTTCAGAAAAACTGAAGAAAAAAAAAAGATGTCTTGTATTCATTCAAAGACATTTGTACTTGTACAAGGTAATCTCTGACTATATATTAAAATAAAAAAGTTCAATAATACATCTCTGGCCTTTTCTGCACTTCCCAGAACTCTAGAATACCTATGATCTCCAAGTTTAAAAACTGCATTTGATCCAATAGTCAATGTTCTCTCATGAGCACTGTTAAACTTAAGTCATTAAATTTCGTCCTATTTTTTAAATTATAATTATTTATTTGTTAATTTACTTATTTATTGTGAGTGCATGTGTGTGTGCACATGTGCCATAACATGTATATGGATTTTGCAGGATAATTTGTGGAATTCAGGTCTTTTTTCTTCTAACATAGGAAAGCTATGGATGAAATATAAGTCCTAAATTTGGCTCAAGTAAGTATGCACTGAGCCATCTTGCCAGCCCCAATTCACTCATGAAATTGTTCAAAGATGTAATGTGCTAAAAATATATTTGATAGAAAAATTTAACTATTTTTTTTTTCCTTCATTTTGAAATTCTTGCATAATTATATCAATTATCTACCATCTATCCTCTCAAATCTCCCAAGTGCATACTGCTCCTTATTCTCCTTCAAATCCATGGCCTCTTTCTTTATTAACTCTTGTTACATTTAATATATGCATACACACATATGCATAAATATAACCTGTTTGTCTGTATAATGATATTTGGATGAATGTTTTCAGATATGCTACAAGAAGCATACTACAGTACATGAGAAAAACAACAGGGTCTCATATCCACTAAAGAACTACAAGAAAGAAAAAAAGAATGTGTAAAAAGTGGGAAAAATTGTTTTACTAAAAAAAGTACAAATACATTGGGTATCCAATACCAAATGGTCAGTCTTTAAAATAAATTATACATTTTATGGTATACATTTGATGCAATATGCTTTTCTTTTAACAGGGAAGTTTCCATGAAGAATAAATTAGCTTCCAAACTTCCAAGTTCTTCTGTACATACCATTATGATTATCTATTATTCCCTTAACTTTCATTGTATTACTTTGTATGAAACTTGAAGGATTTTATATTTCCCCCCATGCTTTGAAAATATTACACTGCAATAAGGCATAGTTTTCATTCTTGTGAGCCACCACCAACAAGCTTGAAATACTATGAATTTCCAATACCATTTTTTCTTACTGTTTTTTTATTACAAATCATCTAGGCAAGTCTTTTAACCTCTGTAGCCTCAATTTCCTAACTATAAAATTAGTTCATACTCTGTAATGTGGATGCCCTTCTAGTTAAAACTGTCTGTGGTGACATTTCAACTGCTCTGTGAATTAGGAACAGAATATGGAAGACCTAACCATCATCCCTAACGCTCTCAAGTCTCATTATGGGAAACTGTAATTTGCTTTTTGATCAATGAGCCGGTTTGCAAATTTGGCATCTACTAGCATTTATATTAATTGGCTGTGTCAATAGAAGTATTGTGAATAAGGCAGCAAGATCAGAAGACTACAGCATAGCATTTAAAAGGCTCAAAATCTAAATCAGAGATGTGGTCAGCAGAGTTCTAGAAGTCAGCCTGGACTCATTGTTTCTCTTCACCACTGAACAGGCATTCTGACCTATGGAAGATATTTAGTCTCTTTGTCTTGCCTATAAATTTCATTATAATAAAAAAGTAAATGAATAGTAAATGCCTCTTGAGCACCTAGTAATCCCACAGCCATTGATATTAAAAAGACAATATGAGGAATAAGCCTTCTGTTTGTCAGAGAAACCAATAGTCTACTAATGACTCGTCTATGTTCATTGTTACTGCGGGTAGACTTGTATCATATCAGCATAAAGAATGTAATCTTACATTTATGTTAGAATCAAACTTATTTACCAAGAGTAATTGAATAAATAAAATTACCATTATTTCTACTGATCTTAAACTTATTTTGCAGTAACATTATTTGATGGTTATAGACTTTATTTACTGTTTGAACTTAGAGTTGATAGAAACATTAAAAATGAAATAAATAGATCCCGGCCTGCAGCTGCTCTCTGCTCCCAGAACACGTAGGAGAGAGACCTCACCGCTTGGTCAGGTGGGCACTCCTGAGGCTGCAGAGCAGAAAAGACCACCAACACTGCCCACCCCTGCCCACATCCCTGGCCCAAGAGGAAACTGTATAAGGCCTCTGGGCTCCCGTGGGAGAGGGCCCAGGAGCGGCAGGACCCCTGCCTGAGACACCGCCGGAACCTGAAGGAAACAGACCAGATAAACAGTTCTCTGCACCCAAATCCCGTGGGAGGGAGAGCTAAACCTTCAGAGAGGCAGACACGCCTGGGAAACCAGAAGAGACTGCTCTCTGCACACACATCTCGGACTCCAGAGAAATACACCAGAGGCCATCTGGAACCCTGGGGCACGGAGGCTCCCGGAAGGGGCAGCGCAGATCATCCTGGTTGCTGCCACCAAGGAGAGCCCATGGGCAGCACCCCGAGAGCGAACTTGAGCCTCGGGACCAGAGGTAAGACCAACTTTTCTAATGCAAGTGACCTGCCTGGTGAACACAAGACACAGGCCCACAGGAACAGCTGAAGACCTGTAGAGGGGAAAAACTACACGCACGAAAGCAGAACACTCTGTCCCCATAACTGGCTGAAAGAAAACAGTAAAACAGCTCTACAGCACTCCTGACACACAGGCTTATAGGACAGTCTAGCCACTGTCAGAAATAGCAGAACAAAGTAACATTAGAGATAATCTGATAGCAAGAGGCAAGCACAGGAACCCAAGCAACAGAAACCAAGACTACATGACATCATCGGAGCCCAATTCTCCCACCAAAACAAACATGGAATATCCAAACACACCAGAAAAGCAAGATCTAGTTTCAAAATCATATTTGATCATGATGCTGGAGGACTTCAAGAAAGACGTGAAGAACTCCCTTAGAGAAACACAGGAAAACATTAATAAATAAGTAGAAGCCTACAGAGAGGAATCGCAAAAATCCCTGAAAGAATTCCAGGAAAACGGAATCAAACAGTTGGAGGAATTAAAAATGGAAATAGAAGCAATCAAGAAAGAACACATGGAAACAACCCTGGATATAGAAAACCAAAAGAAGAGACAAGGAGCTGTAGATACAAGCTTCACCAACAGAATACAAAAGATGGAAGAGAGAATCTCAGGAGCAGAAGATTCCATAGAAATCATTGACTCAACTGTCAAAGATAATGTAAAGCGGAAAAAGCTACTGGTCCAAAACATACAGGAAATCCAGGACTCAATGAGAAGATCAAACCTAAGGATAATAGGTATAGAAGAGAGTGAAGACTCCCAGCTCAAAGGACCAGTAAATATCTTCAACAAAATCATAGAAGAAAACTTCCCTAACCTAAAAAAAGAGATACCCATAGGCATACAAGAAGCCTACAGAACTCCAAATAGATTGGACCAGAAAAGAAACACCTCCTGTCACATAACAGTCAAAACACCAAACGCAAAAAAATAAAGAAAGAATATTAAAAGCAGTAAGGGAAAAGGTCAAGTAACATATAAAGGCAGACCTATCAGAATCACACCAGACTTTTCGCCAGAAACTATGAAGGCCAGAAGATCCTGGACTGATGTCATGAGACCCTAAGAGAACACAAATGCCAGCCCAGGCTACTGTATCCTGCAAAACTCTCAATTAATATAGATGTAGAAACCAAGATATTCCATGACAAAACCAAATTTACACAATATCTTTCTACAAATCCAGCACTACAAAGGATAATAAATCGTAAAGCCCAACATAAGGAGGCAAGCTATACCCTAGAAGAGGCAAGAAACTAATCGTCTTGGCAACAAAACAAAGAGAAGAAAAGCACACAAACATAACCTCACATCCAAATATGAATATAACAGGAAGCAATAATCACTATTCCTTAATATCTCTCAACATCAATGGCCTCAACTCCCCAATAAAAAGACATAGATTAACAAACTGGATACGCAACGAGGACCCTGCATTCTGCTGCCTACAGGAAACACACCTCAGAGACAAAGACAGACACTACCTCAGAGTGAAAGGCTGGGAAACAACTTTCCAAGCAAATGGTCGAAATAAGCAAGCTGGAGTAGCCATTCTAATATCAAGTAAAATCAATTTTCAACTAAAAGTCATCAAAAAAGATAAGAAAGGACACTTTATATTCATCAAAGGAAAAAAAATCCACCAAGATGAACTCCTCAACTTAAATATCTATGCCCCAAATACAAGGGCACCTACATACAAAAAGAAACCTTACTAAAGCTCAAAAACACACATTGCACCTCACACAATAATAGTAGGAGATTTCAACACCCCACTCTCATCAATGGACAGATCATGGAAACAGAAATTAAACAGAGACGAGACAGACTAAGAGAAGTCATGAGCCAAATGGACTTAACGGATATTTATAGAACGTTCTACCCTAAAGCAAAAGGATATACCTTCTTCTCAGCTCCTCATCGTACTTTCTCCAAAATTGACCATATAATTGGTCAAAAAACGGGCGTCAACAGGTACAGAAAGATAGAAATAATCCCATGCGTGCTATCTGACCACCACGGCCTAAAACTGGTCTTCAATAACAATAAGGGAAGAATGCTCACATATACGTGGAAATTGAACAATGCTCTACTCAATGATAACCTGGTCAAGGAAGAAATAAAGAAAGAAAAAAAACTTTTAGAATTTAATGAAAATGAAGGTACAACATACCCAAACTTATGGGACACAATGAAAGCTGTGCTAAGAGGAAAACTCATAGCGCTGAGTGCCTGCAGAAAGAAAACAGGAAAGAGCATATGTCAGCAGCTTGACAGCACACCTAAAAGCTCTAGAACAAAAAGAAGCAAATACACCCAGGAGGAGTAGAAGGCAGGAAATAATCAAACTCAGAGCTGAAATCAACCAAGTAGAAACAAAAAAGGACCATAGAAAGAATCAACAGAACCAAAAGTTGGTTCTTTGAGAAAATCAACAAGATAGATAAACCCCTAGCCAGACTAACAAGAGGACACAGAGAGTGTGTCCAAATTAACAAATTCAGAAATGAAAAGGGAGACCTAAGTACAGAATCAGAGGAAATTCCAAAATCATCAGATCTTACTATAAAAGCCTATATTCAACAAAACTTGAAAATCTACAGGAAATGGACAATTTCCTAGACAGATACCAGGTACCGAAGTTAAATCAGGAACAGATAAACCAGTTAAACAACCCCATAACTCCTAAGGAAATAGAAGCAGTCATTAAAGGTCTCCCAACCAAAAAGAGCCCAGGTCCAGACGGTTTAGTGCAGAATTTATCAGACCTTCATAGAAGACCTCATACCAATATTATCCAAACTATTCCACAAAATTGAAACAGATGGAGCACTACCAATTCCTTCTATGAAGCCACAATTACTCTTATACCTAAACCACACAAAGACCCAACAAAGAAAGAGAACTTCAGACCAATTTCCCTTATGAACATCGACGCAAAAATACTCAACAAAATTCTGGCGAACTGAATCCAAGAGCACATCAAAACAATCATCCACCATGATCAAGTAGGCTTCATCCCAGGCATGCAGGGATGGTTTAATATACAAAAAACCATCAACGTGATCCATTATATAAACAAACTGAAAGAACAATACCACATGATCATTTCATTAGATGCTGAGAAAGCATTTGACAAAATTCAACACCCCTTCATGATAAAAGTCCTGGAAAGAATAGGAATTCAAGGCCCATACCTAAACATAGTAAAAGCCATATACAGCAAACCAGTGGCTAACATTAAACTAAATGGACAGAAACTTGAAGCAATCCCACTAAAATCAGGGACTAGACAAGGCTGCCCACTCTCTCCCTACTTATTCAATATAGTTCTTGAAGTTCTAGCCAGAGCAATCAGACAACAAAAGGAGGTCAAGGGGATACAGATCAGAAAAGAAGAAGTCAAAATATCACTATTTGCAGATGATATGATAGTATATTTAAGTGATCCCAAAAGTTCCACCAGAGAACTACTAAAGCTGATAAACAACTTCAGCAAAGTGGCTGGGTATAAAATTAACTCAAATAAATCAGTAGCCTTCCTCTACACAAAAGAGAAACAAGCCGAGAAAGAAATTAGGGAAAGGACACCCTTCATAATAGACCCAAATAATATAAAGTACCTCGGTGTGACTTTAACCAGGCAAGTAAAAGATCTGTACACTAAGAACTTCAAGACACTGAAGAAAGAAATTGAAGAAGACCTCAGATGGTGGAAAGATCTCCCATGCTCATGGATTGGCAGGATTAATATAGTAAAAATGGCCATTTTACCAAAAGCGATCTACAGATTCAATGCAATCCCCATCAAAATACCAATCCAATTCTTAAAAGAGTTAGACAGAACAATTTGCAAATTCATCTGGAATAACAAAAAACCCAGGATAGCTAAAACTATCCTCAACAATAAAAGGACTTCAGGGGGAATCACTATCCCAGAACTCAAGCAGTATTACAGAGCAATAGTGATAAAAACTGCATGGTATTGGTACAGAGACAGACAGATAGACCAATGGAACAGAAATGAAGACCCAGAAATGAACCCACACACCTATGGTCACTTGATTTTTGACAAAGGAGCCAAAACCATCCAATGGAAAAAAGATAGCATTTTCAGCAAATGGTGCTGGTTCAACTGGAGGTCAACATGTAGAAGAATGCAGATCGATCCATGCTTATCACCCTGTACAAAGCTTAAGTTCAAGTGGATCAAGGACCTCCACATCGAACCAGACACACTCAAACTAACAGAAGAAAAACTAGGGAAGCATCTGGAACACATGGGCACTGGAAAAAATTTCCAGAACAAAAAGCCAATGGCTTATGCTCTAAGATCAAGAATCGACAAATGGGATCTCAAAAAACTGCAAAGCTTCTGTAAGGCAAAGGACACTGTGGTTAGGACAAAACGGCAACCAACAGATTGGGAAAAGATCTTTACCAATCCTACAACAGATAGAGGCCTTATATCCAAAATATACAAAGAACTCAAGAAGTTAGACCACAGGGAGACAAATAACCCTATTAAAAAATGGGGTTCAGAGCTAAACAAAGAATTCACAGCTGAGGAATGCCGAATGGCTGAGAAACACCTAAAGAAATGTTCAACATCTTTAGTCATCAGGGAAATGCAAATCAAAACAACCCTGAGATTTCGCCTCACACCAGTGAGAATGGCTAAGATCAAAAACTCAGGTGACAGCAGATGCTGGCAAGGATGCGGAGAAAGAGGAACACTCCTCCATTGTTGGTGGGGTTGCAGACTGGTACAACCATTCTGGAAATCAGTCTGGAGGTTCCTCAGAAAATTGGACATTGAACTGCCTGAGGATCCAGCTATACCTCTCTTGGGCATATTAGATTAAAGATTAAAACAGAGACTGAAGGGACACCATTCAGAGCCTGCCCACATGTGGCCCATATATATAGCCACCCAATTGACAAGATGGATGAAGCAAAGAAGTGCAGAAGTGTAGATGGCTCCTGAGAGACACAGCCAGAATACAGCAAATACAGAGGCGAATGCCAGCAGCAAACCACTGAACTGAGAAATAGGACCCCATTGAAGGAATCTGAGAAAGAACTGGAAGAGCTTGAAGGCGCTCGAGACCCCATATGTACAACAATGCCAAGCAACCAGAACTTCCAGGGACTAAGCCACTACCTAAAGACTATACATGGACTGACCCTGGACTCTGACCTCATAGGTAGCAATGAATATCCTAGTAAGAGCACCAGTGGAAGGGGGAAGCCCTGGGTCCTGCTAAGACTGAACCCCCAGTGAACTAGACTGTTGGGGGAGGAACACCCATAAGGAAGGGAGGGAGGGGGATGTTTGCCTGGAAACCGGGAAAGGGAATAACACTCGAAATGTATATAAGAAATATTCAAGTTAATAAAAAAAAATGGAATAAGTAGCTGCCTTATCAAATTAATTTAAAGAGTATTTATAATTCAGTGGTGAAAATTAATTTTTTGTTCTGCAATGCTACAGAGTACTTTGATATAAAATAAGTTTTTTTTTTTTGACATTGCTGCTACTTCCTGTTTCTCCAAACAGAGCTCTATAGTGAGTTCACACATTGTGTCTGCAGCAGTCAGGTGTCGTGCCAATGAAAGGGCTAAGAACTGTGCTGGGCACTATGTCATATACAGCACAGAAAACCCAGAATACAGCATCATCTGCCAGAAAAGCTCATTGCTTATGATGATGTTACAGAATCACAGTCTTAGGAAATTCTAATCAAGTGTTATAAAATTTGAAGGATACTTTATGAAATATGTCTTCATAGAGGTTATGATAAAAATGTTAAAGATAAGCTTTGAACTACTTGAAAATACAGTCAAAAGTTAGAATTTCTTAATAGGAGAATTTAGAGAAACTTCAAGTGAGAATTATAGAATAATAATATAACTGAGTTTAGATGAATAAGGATAGGCAAAGAAAGAAAGGAAATTTACAGGACATGACACAGGTCAAACTTTGTGAAACAGATATTATTCCATGTAATCCTCATAACTACCATATTTCTAGTTTTTAATACAAAAATAATTTAGTTCCAATTGAAAATTTTAGACCAATGTCTCTCTGTATGGAATTACTCAGACAGAACATGTCTTCCAAGCCTACTCTTTCTGTGATTTTTCTGAGTCATCAGCAAACAAGGTAAGGTAATATCAATACGGAAATGCTGTCAGATAAATGACGACTAGCAATTGAGTGCCAAGCATCTACTTTAACATTTCCTTGTGGCCTTGTTAAGCAAAGTGAACAAAAATAAGTGGTTTATTTTTAATGGAATTTAAGCTTATAAAGAATATAGTGCAAAGACATTGCTCTATTATTAAGAATATACGTAAAATATGCTACAGAACCATGAAGAGATACTTTTATTCAATCTGACATATCAAAAGAAGATCCATGATAAGCAGGTTGATATTTTCAATAAATTAAGGACTAAATGAGAATTATCTGAGGTATAAAAACATTTATATCTACATATATAAAATATGTATTATATTTTATATAATATAAAATTATATGGTATAAATATATATTCATAGATTATATATAGTGTTGCTTTATTACTATAGATGTGTAATATAACTTATATTGATGAATGTGATAAATCTTGTTGAGTCATTGAGCCAACACATCCCATGGAAGAGCTCTGTATATCACAAACTCTTGTCAACCTTATTTGTGGCTTTCTACAACCTAATTATAAAGTACTATTGCTGAACCCAACATTTGCTAATGTCACTAAACATTAAGTTGGACTGGCGCCTGTCTACAAACTTCATTCCTTATAAGAAGCATTATGGTGCACACAACAAGAGAAAAAAATAATCAATATTCTCACGTTGCAAACCAAGAAACCTATAATAGTGACCTTCCTGAAAGATATACTGCTCCAAAAGTGGCACAAATGTTATGAGAGAGCCAAGTACATTTAGGAAATTAAATTAAATCACCCATATTGAATACCACTGAGATGACCAAACTCTGAAACTGCATATGTCATGAACATAGGGGAAAAACCTAATAATATTCTGTTAAAGAACCACAGCTACAAAATTATTCTGGATGGCATAGTTCTGTATCCATAGATCAGTTTCATCCTACCCACATCATAAAAGCTTCTTTTTGCAGTAGAGAGGAATTAGCACAGAAAAATTCAGCTCAACAATAAACACTGAGAAAGAAACTTTGACCTCCACATAAATCCAGATACACTCAAACTAATAGAAGAAAAAAATGGTGAAAAGCCTCGAACACTTGGGCGCAGGGGAAAATTTCCTAAACAGAATACTAATGGCTTATGCTTTAAGATGAAGAATCAAAAAATGGGACCTCTTAAAATACAAAGCTTCTGTAAGGCAAAGAACACTGTCATTAGGACAAAATAGCAACCTAACAGATTGGGAAAAGAACTTTACCAATCCTACATCCAATAGAGGACTAATATTTAATATATACAAAAAACTCAAGAAGTTAGACAACATAGAATCAAATAACCCTATTAAAAATGGGGTACAGAGCTAAAAAAGAATTCTCAGCTGAGAAATATCAAATATCTGAGAGTACCTAAAGAGATGTTCAACATCCTTAGTTATCACTGAAATTCAAACAAAAACAACCCTGAGATTCAACCTCACACAAGTCAGAATGGCTAAGATCAAAAATTCAGGTTATAACAGATGCTGGCAAGGATGTGGAGAAAGAGAAACACTCCTTCATTGTTGGTGGGATTCCAAACTGGTACAACCACTCTGGAAATCAGTCTGGAGGTTCCTCAGAAAATTGGACATTGCACTACCTGAGGACCCAGCTATAACTCACTTGGGCATATACCCAAAAGATGCTCCAACATACAACAAAGATACATGCTCCACAATGTTCATAGCAGCCTCATTTATAATAGCCAGAAGCTGGAAAGAACCCAGATGCCTTTCAACAGAGGAATGGATTCAAAATATATGGTACATCTACACAATGGAGTACTACTCAGCTATCAAAAACAAGGACTTCATGAAATTCATAGACAAATGAAATGAACTAGAAAATATCATCCTGAGTGAGGATACTCAATCGCAGAAAACACACTTGGTATGCACTCATTGATAAGTGGCTTTTTGACTAAAAAGCTCGAATTACCCAAGATGCAATCCACAGACCACAGGAAGGTCAAGAAGAAGGATGACCAAAATGCAGATGCTCCCACTCCTTTTTAAAAGGAGAAAAAGTATGCATAGGAGGGGATATGAAAGCAAAGTTTAGAGCAGCGACTCAAAAGATGGCCATTCAGAGCCTGACCCATATATATATATTTGGCTCCCTGAAGTCTAACTTCTTGAATTCTGTGTATATTTTGGATATTAGCCCTCTATTAGATGTAGGATTGATAAAGATCCTTCATATATATATATATATCCACCAAAACTAGATAAGATTGATGAAGAAACAATGCTGAAAGGGATCGGATATAGATCTCTCCTGAGAGACACAAACAGAGCATGTCCAATACAGATTTCAATGCTATCAGCAAACCACTAAACTGAGAACAGGACCCCCTTGGGGGGAATTAGAGGAAGGACTGAAAGAGGTGAAGGAGCTTGCAACCCCATAAGAACAACAATGCCAACCAACCAGAGCTTCCAGGGACTAAACCACTACCGAAAGACTATACATAGACTGACCCAATGCTCCAACTGCATATATAGCAGAGAATAGCTTTGTTGGAGCACCAGTGAAAGGGGTAGCCCTTTGTCCTGCCAAGGTTGGACCACCAGTGTAGGGGAATGTGGGGGGGCAATAAGGGGGATGTATAGGGAGAATACCAATATAGGGGAGGGGATGGGGGCTTATGGACAGGAAACCAGGAACCGGAATAACATTTGAAATGTTAGTAAAGAAGTATATCTAATAAAAAATTTTAAAAAATATGAAAAAGCATATGTTCATAAAAGAAAAAGCAATGATTCTTATTTATAAAGAATAAAATGTAAAATAAGATAAAATCAGATGCAAACAAAAGAAGCAGAAAAATTAGCTTTGGAAATAAACAGGGTTATTCACTTTGATGCAGAACACTGCTAAAATTGTACTTGTATTCTGAATTATATATATGCATACATGTCATGCATAAATCAAGGTCAAGAAAATTAGATTATACATAATTGTTCTAACTTTCAAAATAAGGTAGTTTCAGATCACCAACTGCTATGTGTTTAGGAAAAATATATTCAAATAAATAAAATTGAAGTCATGATAAAGGGCAAAGGTATTAAAATATATAATATCTGAAAATGTATATTCAAGGATCAGTAAGATCTCTGTGTAGGTAGAGGTGCTAGCTGCATAAGCCCGATGACCTGAGTTATCATCTCTAGTTACCATGTAAAAACAGAGAATGGACTTGCAAAGTAGTCCTCAGACCTCCACATATACACTAAAGCACACACTCATGTATAAGTCCCACACATACATCCCCCTCACACACATGCCACTCATACATAATAAATATTTCCAATACTTACTCCTTCCCTTTACTTGCTTGAAACCCTCCCACATAACTATTACTTCATTTCTTCCAAATACAGGGCCTCTATATTTTTAATTATTTTTATTACATATATTACATATATGTATATATACATTTAAAAACACTTCAAATATATGTACAGCAGTGTAGAAGGTAAAAAAAAGAAACTTGAAGTTTAAGTAAATATTAAATCCCAAGTTTTTCTTTTAATTAGTCATATGACTCTGGGCAAGTGTTTTAATCTCTATGAGGTAAATTCCAACATCTGTTATGTACCTACAATAATCCATTTGTAGTGTTATTATGAGAATGAACTAGATAACACACATAAAATGTCTCTATAAACCTAGCAAAATTAATAGTTAATAGAGATTCTTAACACTATAATTGTAATGCCCAATAATATATCCCGAATTAATGTTCTGTGGATATCTGTCTATTTTTTATTATTATTGAGCATTTCTCTACTCCCTGAAGGGAAACAATTGATCGAAACAAAATACTTTCTGGCATATTGTTACTATTATAATTAGAATCTTTCAGCAAAGTTCCATTAGTTTAGAAATATGAATATAAACATACTTAAAAAGTGTTTCTGCAGTCTGGGAAGGGGAGTATAAAATAATCAAGGTGAGTAGTGAAGAATACAGGCTAAGGAGAAAGCAGAAAGCTCTGAGTTAGAGGGAATCAAAGTGCAAGAATGTCTTTACCCATGCTGTCTCACTTTAAACAACACTGCATATTGGCAAAACAAAAGAGGTAAGGTATAGCCTAGGGCTCCCTACTGGAGCTTAGAATTTCTTATAAGCACATGATTTTTAAACCTGGTATTTCTTCAATGTATAATGTCTTGAATAAAATCAAATACTTTTCATACACACAGCATGTTCTAAGGTACAAGGAAAGAAAAATATATGATCTCTGCCTTAAAGTATCTGTAATAGACATACAACTATGAACTAAAGAATCAATGCGTTCCAACAAAGGAAACAAAGACACGAACACTCGCACAGACTGCAAGCAATAGTCCTACTAAAAATAATGAGGGAGTTAGTCAGAGGGTTAATGTTCCAAGCGTGATCAGACATTGTCCCATCAAATGTGTGAAATCTTTTAATTTGCACTGTACACAAGGTAGAAAACTATCACCTTGATTTTAGTGATAAATAATATAAATTGGAATTAGCACCCTTTGATCTTTCGTATATAGCCATCTGATCAAACCTATGGCCAAAAAAGTCTCATAGTCAGATACACAATTACTTCCAATGCAGGTCAAAACATGAAAATATACGTTAGTATTGCTTTTAATAGCCCCTGGTAAAAGAAATTTAATATTTTTATGTGCTCATAAAAATGTGTATATACCAATAATTTAAAATAATAACACTGCATGCAACCACTATTATTGTAATACATAATTTCAGTGGACTAATAATTAAAAAGCACTTGACATTATTTTAACTCTTCTGTCATGTATGTCTAAAATGAATTGCTATTTATCTCCAAAACCTCACTTTTCTTCTTTATTTGAACCATCTTTCAAGATGGATATTTTAAACAAGCATGTTATAAGCAGAGAACAGAGTACACTGCTCAAATTCTATACTTTATGTTCTAGCTTTTACACAAACAATAGTAATCTATAAAAGCAGGAGTGTCTTTTCCCCATCCACTCACAAGCACGTTACAAAAATGATTGGGAAAGCTCTATGCTAATCATTGTTTCATGGAGGAGGGAATTTATTGAATAAGTTTTTTTAGCAGGGAGCAAGCCGGTGCATGGGAAAGAATCCACTGGAAATTTCCTTCATAGCACTATAATTCAAATTAAAGTTAATACTCTAATGACCTCCTTATAAATATTAATGTGCTCATTAGAATCATTTGGCAACAGTAACCTTACCTACTTATATTATTTCCTACCATAGGAATAAAGAACTAAAATGTCAGATGAGGAGTTAATGTATGACTCTCCAAAAGACAATTTCTCACATATAAATTGAGAAAAATTCTACTCAAAAAATTCATGTAAGGGAAAAAGTTTTAGTATTTAATGCAAGCTTCTTGCACCATCAGAGGAGAGTTGTACTATCTGGACTTTGGAACACTGGGCACAAATAAATAGAAATCTTGAAAGTTGTGTAATTTAGAACATATCTGTCACTGTGAAAGAACAGACAATACATAGTACACAAGCAATATACTATGATGCTAAGATACGTGAAGTAGGAGGATGGAAGGAAGGGAAAGTGGGCTCCTGGTCTACTGTGTGCAGGTTATGCCAAAAAACATTTGTAGTCAAGATGAAACACAAGGATTTTACACAAACAATTTGTATAAAGCTTAAGATCTCCTGGGGGTACAGGGTGAGGTGTGAAAGAAAGACCTGAAGGAGGGTGTGGGTTACTTTTGAGAAAATGCATGAATAGAATAGCAGAGAGACTGGTGGGAAATAAGATAAACCTTAATGTCTGTTTTGTAAATATAAAGAATGTACAGTAAGAGATAGATAAAGGTTAAAGAACTACCAACCCATAGACAGAAGTAGTTTAAATCTTTGCAAAATACCCAGGACGACACATAAAATTCAATATATGACTGAGGACATACTGAAAATTGAAACAAGAACCATTCACTTTCTGTGTTAGAAACTGTTAAGCTAAGTGTGTGTGGCAGGAGGGTAGCACTAAACAGATGTAAATACATACATACAGAGAGAGAGAGAGAGAGAGAGAGAGAGAGAGAGAGAGAGAGAGAGAGGGAGATACAATAGTGTTATTGAATGATGAGTCCCAAACATAGGATAGTGATGTTAATTTAGGATCACTGGATGTTTCTGATCAATCACCAGATGTAGAAGGCGCATAAGGTGTTTGATATCCCTTAAAAGTCATGGGTTTCTCAATGAGCCTCCTTCTCTACCTTTCCTTGTTCTTGACTCCTTCCTTGCTGCATAAAAGCAAAGATAGATTGAATGATGTAATTATTTATGAACTTTTGGGGAAACTGCTAAGCATGTGAGGTAAAAACAGAGACTATTTTGTGCCTTCCTTTAGAAAACCAAGAAACAGGCAAAAACACGCATCAGAATATCTGGAACTATCAGTAATACATACCCTGGCATCATAGACCTGCTCCAGAAGGATAGCTTCCCAAGGAACAGTAGACCAATGAAAGAAAGGCCTCTTATCACTTCCTTAATGCTTGTAGGCCCTTTATAGGGGCTTTATGGTTGATGTTCCCCTAGAATGCAGTGTTTAAACACAAAGTTGACATTATGTGATTTGATTTATGTTGCCACTGGTCAATTCAGTGGAGTAAACAATACTCAGGATGACATAGCTATCTGATTTCATAGTATTTCTTATTATTTTTACAATGTTAAAATGTTCACTTGCATATGGACCACTCATGTCTCATATAAATTTTAATGAGAGAATTTTGAAAATATTTAGAGAAAAAAGTTTCAGTAGTAAGAAATTGTTCTTTGCATACTAATTATCTAAGAAAGACATATGTAAGAATCTCTTAAACCTTTTCCAATCTGCATATTGCAAAATACACACAATAAAATATGCACCAAAGTAATATAAAGAGAAAGAAGGTTTATATGTAGTGAGAAACAATGCATTATACATGGTATTTGCAAGACTTTTTTTCTTTAAAAAAAAAAGAAATAATTGGATACAGCAGGAATCACAGCTACTGGGAATTGTTTTCTGCATTAAAAACAAGGTTCAACTAAATGAAAGGTGAGACTGCATTTGAGACAAAACTAGAAGAAAGCAATCCCCTCTCTGACCCAATCTTGAAAATTTTTAGAAATTAAAATGTAGAAAGTAAAATAAACCTTATATGCATTAATGTTGACAGCAAGCTAAAAAAAAAAAAGCTTATTTATGAGGCCAGATGTACCTACTCTCAAAATAGAATTCAGTATCAAATTTCAGAAGACAAATGAGTGAATTACAAAACTTTAAAATGGAGAGAAGTCTAACCTTGCAAGAAATTTTCTTCCTGACACCATTTATTCTCTTAATTAATCAAATATTCTGTTATGATTCTCAGATATGAGCACTGAAATAATCATACAGATGCAGTCTTGAATGTTTACCTGTGTCCAGAGCTGAACAAGTCCCACAGCTCTCTGTACCCAAATCACATGGGAGAAAGAGCTGGACTCTCAGAAGTACAGAAAATCCTGAGAGCTCAAAAGAGACAACTACTTTTGCTTACATTCCTGAACTAAGAGGATCCTGCCTAGTGCCCTCTGTGCCCTCTGGGAACAGAAAACTAGGAGCAGTCAGGGACAAGACCCTTCCAGTTTCTGCCTGCACCCAGAGCTAAAAGTCAGTCTCCAGGAGTGCTGGCACAGTAGAGAGCAGACGTAAGACCAATCTTATGCACCAAGCAACCCACCCGCAGGCCTCAGAACACACAAATCCAGGAACAGTCTAGGACAGGACCCTTCTGGTTTCTGCCTGCACCAGAGATGACCGGTTCCCACAGCTTTTTACCCACATCCAGTTGAAAGAAAACAGGTCTACAGGAGTGCAGACAAACAGGCTTACAGGAGGGTCAAGCCACTGTCAGAGATAGCAGACAAGCTAACACCAGAGAGAACCAGATGGCAAGAGGCAAGTGCAAGAATGTAAATAACAGAAACAAAGGCCAATTGGCATCTTCAGAACCCAGTTCTCCCACCAGATCCTGGATACCACATTACACCAGAAAAGCAAGATTCAGATTTAAAATCACATCTCATGATGAAGATAGAGAATTTTAAGAAGGACATAAATATCTCCCTTAAAGAAACACAGGATAACACACATAAACAAGTAGAAGCCCTTAAAGGGAAAACACAAATATCCCTTAAAGAATTACAAAAATATAAAACCAAATAGGTGAAGGAACTAAACAACACCATACAGGATTTAAAAATGGAAACAGAAACAAAGCATCATCAACAGAATAAAACAAAGAGAAGAAAGAATCTCAGGGGTGGAAGATACCATAGAGAACGTTGACACGACCATCAAAGATAATATAAAACACAAAAAGCTCCTAACCCAAAACATCCAGGAAATCCAGGACACAATGGGAAAATCAAACCTAAGGATAATATGTATAGAAGAGAGCGAAGACTCCCAACATAAAGAGCCAGTAAAAATCTTCAACAAAATTATAGAAGAAAACCTCTCTAACCTAAAGAAAAAGATGCCCATAAACTTACAAGAAGCCCACAGAACTCCAAATAGATTGGACCAGAAAAGAAATTCCTCCTGTCACATAATAGCCAAAAATCCAAATGCATGAAACAAAGAAAGAATATTAAAAGCAGTAAGTGAAAATGGTTAAGTAACCTATAAAGGCAGATCTATCAGAATTACACCAGACTTCTCCCCAGAGACTATGAAAGCCAGAAGATCTGGGGCAGATGTCATATAGATCCACAAATGCCAGCTCAGGCTACTATGTCCAGCAAAACTCTCAATTAATGTAGTTGGAGATACCAAGATATTCAATGACAAAACCAAATTTACACAATATCTTTCCACAAATCCAGCCCTACAAAGGATAATGGATGGAATGCTCCAACACAAGGAGGGAAACTACATGCTAGAAAAAGCAAGAAAGTAATCTCCTTGCAACAAACTAAAAAGAAGAGAGACATACAAACATAATTCCACCTCTAACAAAACAAAATAACAGGAAATAACAATTACTATTCCTTAATATCTCTTAACATCAATGAACTCAATTCCCCAATTAAAAGATATTGACTGACAAACTGGATACATGAAGAGGACACAGCATTTTGCTGCATACAGAAAATACACCTGAGTGACAAAGACAGGAATGAAAGGCTGGAAAGCAATTTTCCAAGCAAATGTTCCCAAGAAGCAAGCTGGAGTAGCCATTCTAATATCAAATAAAATCGATGTTCAACCTAAAGTTATCAAAAAGGATAAGGAAGGACACTTCATATACATCAAAGGAAAAATCTACCAAGATAAAATCACAATCCTGAATATCTATGCACCAAATGCAAGGGCACCTACATTCATTAAAAAAAAAAAAAGGTACTAAAGCTCACATTGCTAACATAAGTTATGAACCAACTAGATTTAACAGATATTTATAGGATATCTCATCCTACAACACAAAAATATCCCTTCTTTTCAGTGCCTAATGGTACCTTTTCCAAAATTGACCATAAAATTGGTCATATTACAGGCCTCAACAAATTAGAGAAGATTGAAATAATCTCTTGCATTCTATAATATCACCACCGACTAGGGCTGGTCTTCACTAACCAAAAAAAAAAAAAAAAAAAAGCCCACATATGCATGGAAGATGAACAATGCTCTACTCAATGATAACTTGGTCATGGGGAAATAAAGAAAGGTATTAAAGACTCTTCAGAATTAAATGAAAATGAAGGTACAACATAACGGATATTATGGCACAGAATGAAAGCAGTGCTAAAAGGAAAACTCATAGTTCTGAGTGCCTCCAAAAAGAAACTGGAAAGAGCATACATTAGCAGCTTGACAGCACACCTAAAAGCTCTAGAACAAAAAGAAGCAAATACACCCAAGAGGAGTAGACAGCAGGAAATAATCAAACTCAGGGCTAAAATCAACCAAGGAGAAACAAAAGGAACTATACAAAGATTCAACAAAACCAGTAGCTGGTTCTTTAAGAAAATCAACAAGATAGATAAACCCTTAGCCAGACTAACCAGAGGGCACAGAGGGTGTATCCAAATTAAGAAAATCAGAAATTAAAAAAGAGACAGAACAACAAGATCTGAGAAAATTCAAAAAACCATCAGATCCTACTACAAAAGCTTATATTCAAAAAACAGGAAAATCTGGATGAAATAGACAATTTTCTAGACAGATACCATGTACCAAAGTTAAATTAGGATCAGATAAACCATCTTAGGAATCCCATCCCTTCTAAAGAAATGGAGGCAGTTATTAAACGACTCCCAAACAAAAGGAGCCCAGGACCAGATGGGTTTACGGCAGACTTATATCAGATTTCATAGAAGACATAATACCAATATCATCTGTATGACAAGAACTTCAAGTCTCCGAAGAAAGAAATCGAAGATCTCAAAAGATGGTAAGAACTCCCATGCTCATGGATTGTCAGGATTAATATAGTAAAAATGGCCATTTGCCAAAAGCAATCTATAGATTCAATGAAATCCCCATCAAAATTCCAACTCAATTCTTCATAGAATTAAAAAAAGCAATTTGCAAATTCACTTGGAGTAAAAATAAACCCAGGATAGTGAAAAATATCATCAACCATAAAAAAACTTCTGGAGGAATCACTATCCTTGACCTTAAACTGTATTACAGAGCAATCTTAATATGACCTGCATGGTATTGGTACAGAGACAGGCAGGTAGATCAATGGAATAAAATTGAAGACCCAGATATGAACCCACATATCTATGGACATTTTATCTTTGACAAAGGAGCTAAAATCATCCCATGGATAAAAGACAGCATTTTCAACAAATGGTGCTGGTTCAACTGGAGGTCACCATGTAGAAGAATGCAAATCAACCCATCCTTATTGCCCTGTACAAAGCTTAAGAACAAGTGGTTCAAGGACCTCACATAAAACCAGATACACTCAAACTAATAAAAAAAGAAAAAAATAGGGAAGAGGCTCAAACACACAGGAAAATTTCCTGACAAAAAACACAAATTGTGTGTGCTCTAAGGTAAAGAATCTGCAAAAGGGAACTGATAAAATTGCAAAGCTTTTGTAAGGCAAAGGACACAGTCCTTAGGACAAAACAGCAACTAACAGATTGGCAAAAGATCTTTACCAATATTACTTCCAATAGAGGGCTCATATCGAACTCATACAAAAGAAGTTAAACTCCAGAGAGCCAAATAACCCTATTAAAAATGGGGTACAGAGGTAAACAAAGAATTCTTGGTTGAGGAATATCCAATAGCAGAGAAGTACCTAAAGAAATGTTCAACATCCTTAGTCGTCAGGGAAATGCAAATTAAAACAACCCTGAGATTCACCTCATACCAGTCAGTATAGCTAAGATCAAAAACTCAGGTGAGAACAGATGCTAGCAAGGATGTGGAGAAAGAGGAACACTCCTCCATTGTTGGTGGGATTGTAAGCTGGTTCAACTATGGAAATCAGTCTGGAGGTTCCTCAGAAAATAGGTTCCTCAGACATAGTACTACCTGAGGATCCAGCTATACCACCCAGGATGATGCTCCAACAAACAACAAACATGTTCCACTATGTTCATAGCAGTCTTATTTATAATAGCCAGAAGCTGGAAAGAACCCAGATGCCTATCAACAGAAGAATGGATACAGAAAATGTAGTACATCTACATGATGGAGTACTACTCAGCTATCAAAAACAATGACTTCATGAAATTCATAGGCAAACAGATGGAACAAGAAAATGTCATCCTGAGTGAGGTAAGCCAATCACAAAGAAAAAAAAAAAAAAACCACACACACACATGGTATATTGGATAAGTGGATATTAGCCCAAACACTCAAATTACTCAATATACAATCCACAGACCACCTGAAGCTCAAAACTAAGAATGACCAAAGTGTGAATACTTCAGTTCTTCTTAAGAGGCAGAACAAAAATATTCATAGGAGGAGATATGGAGACAAAGTTTGGAGCAGAGACTGAAAGAACGGCCTTTGGGTGTCTTTCCCACCTGGGGATCCAGCCCATATATACATCCACCAAACCTAGACCATATTGATGAAGCCAAAAAGTGCATGCTGACAGAAGTTTGATATAGCTGTCTCTTGAGATGCTCAGCATAACATGACAAATACAGTGGTGAGAGCTAGCAGCAAAGCATTGAACTGAGAATGGGGTCCCCATTAAGACCTGTTAGAGAAATGATTGAAGGATCTGAAGGGGCTTGCAACCCCATAAGAACGGCAATACCAACCAACCAGAAATCCCAGGGACTAAACCACTACCCAAAACATACACATGGACAGACCCATGGTTCCAACTGCATATATAACAGAGGATAGCCTTGTTGGACACTAATGGGGGGAGATACCCTTTGTCCTGCCAAGGCTGGACCTCCCATTGTAAGGGAAAATCAGGGTGGGGAGGCAGGAAAGGGGTCTGTTTGGGGAGGCAGAACATCTTTATAGAAGAAGGGGAAGGGTGATGGGATGGGGGCTTATGGACAGGAAACCAGGAAAGGGAATACCTTTGAAATGTAAATAAAATATCCAATAAAATCTAATGTTTACTTATAGTTTAATGGGAAAGAAAAATTACCCTCAAAAGGAATCAGTGTAATATAAAAAGGTATAACCATTGTGTTAATTCTGTGCAATGATCAGGCTTGATTTTAATGTCATACAATATAGAATTACCTGGAGAATTGTTTCGATCAGCTACTGTCTAGATCAGGTTGGTTTATGGGGATGTCTGTGGGTTATTGCTCTGTGTATGTTATTTTATTGATGTAAACTGAGACCAGAAATGAGGTGGGCAGTGAGTACATGTGCATTCATTTCTCTTTGCTATTGACTACAGATGTGATATAACAAACTACTCTATGTATCCGATGCCTTATATCCCAAGCTGTGATGACTACAATATTAAACTGTGAGGGAACATTAACTCTTTCTCTTCTAATTTGCTTTTATCAAGACTATTTTACAGTAGCAACAGAAATGACATTAGAGAGCATGACAATACATTTATCTTTCACGCTAATAGTATCATTATTCATAGTAAGAAAACATAAGAATAAACCAGGTGTCAGTTCGTGAATTATTAGACAAATCAATTGTAATAAATACATACACTAGAATACTGTTGCCCTTAAATAAATGAATGAATGAAATTCCTTGTAGGACATCATAATATAGATGAAACTCAAAGACAATATCAAATGAAATCAGCCAAGCGAGAAAATAATGCCTACTGCATACACACACACACACACACACACACACACACATGCATACACGCAACAGCAACTGCCAGGCCAAACTAGCATGAGTCAGCAAGAGTGACTAGGACTAGCAGGAATGCCAGGAGTTCTATGCAGTCCCTCTTTCAACTAAGTTAAGATCATCAAAGACAGGAAACCAACGAAGAATTGCACACATACCTATGAAAGCACCCCATTACTGTCCATTGAGTCCCATTTATACTCTCTCCAAACATCATGTATCATCCCACTGGTCTTGCCTCAACAAAACATCATGTGAGTTTGTATCACATGAAACAACCAGAGACTTCCACTTTCTGACAGCATCAGCCACACTAAGGACCTTGCTTGTAATGAAATTCTCTATCCATCCCACCAGAGCTACTGCGTCAGGTATATCCTCAGTACAGGCAAACTTCCAAGGCACACTTTAATAGCTGTATCAATAAGGCCAGGTCTAAGCTTCCTGTAAGTGTTATATAAAAATGGTTTATACTTAAGAATTCCATGCATGTAAATCCTATCTAATACTGTTTATATTCATGGTTTAGGCCATGTGACTAATATCCTAGAAATATTTAAAAGCTCAAATACTTCTGACTTCTTAATAGGAATAATATACTTCCAGTTTTTCTAATTATACTCGTTTAAAATGCTAAAATAGTTGTTTCTCTTAAAGATACCACTTGCCCTTCTAACACCTGGAGCACACAGTGACAATCCATCTGATTGTAAAATATGCAGGCAAGAAAGAATGATAAACTTTTTTTAATTAAATATATTTCTTTTTAGTAGTCTGCTTTACTTTGCATCCTGAAAGTGCAGGCTCCCAATTTACAATGGAGAGAGCAGTAGGTATTTGCATCTTCCTGAGAAGAATGGATACAGCAAATGACTGTAGCCCAAGATTTCCATTGCAATAACGCCTCTGTTACTAGGGTATGAAGAAAGAAATGAATAGTTCTGCGGAAACACTGAATCCCCAGATGTTAGACTTTCCTGCACTCACCTGATAACCTTCATTACATGGCACATACCCACTCATCTGGGCTATGGTGAATATGTGTAGATCCATGCATAGTTAATAAATAAATGAAGGCCTGAAAATAAACTGTTACTGCTCACGGTTGAAGGGCATCCTGGTAGCTTGATGATATTTGTGCTGCTTGCTTGATAATTGTGCACTATTTTGAAGAGCACAGTGATTTTGAAATTAACACTTGATACACATTATCTTTAATTATTTAAGGCAGCCTTACTTGGAAGTGCTGTGTGCAAGGGTGAGAGTGTGCATATGTGCTTCTGTACAGAGTTATTTTCACATTCCAAGAGCATTAACTACCCTGATAAATATACTTGAAATCCAGTTCAAATTTCTTACTTGCCGAGCAGATAAGCCAGGGGTAGGGAGAAAAGCGTGCTGGGAGATAAATGGAAGAACAATAAAAATAAATAGCATTTCTGGATATAACAAAGAATATGCATTTTATTGATAGTACTCATAGATTCTATATGATGTCATGTAGATTACCTGCTAGAAGAGAATCCTATTTACTGATGAGCACAGGCTCTGACACATGTAGTTCTATAAAGATATTTAGAGCAGATGCACTCTAATGCTGCGATATAAGTTATTATTTGTGAATTTGGTGCATTCGCTTAACTGGAAAAGTAGATGGTTAAACGTGATTGACTTTCACGGTTTATTTACTTCATTTCTACAATTATCTATAGCCATCTGGGCTATGTGAAAATAGCCAGTGCACAGTGAAAGTATGTAGGGGCAACGTTCAACTTGGTTACCCACCAATTATTGTTCAAATACCTAGTCATATTCTGACGATGTTAGTTAATTAGCATGTCCCACCCTACCTTAGTTAAAACGTGTGCTGTGGGGACACAGAGAGAACTCTCAAAGTGGAGTCATTTACTTTGACTTATATTGTGCTCTACCCTCATTTTTCTCCCCTTCGCTTTTAACTTTGCTTGTCATTTACAATTATGTCTGTTGTGACAACTGATCATTAACTGGGCCCACACAAGTCTGGGCCTGTACACAGACAGTCATGGACAGGGACATGTTCATGAACCATACATACCCTAACTGAACTAATGGCTCCTGATGGATTCTTGCAGAGGAGGACTCTTTGTCTTCACTTATGTATCCACTGATGTGCCCACTAGCATGACTACGTAGCTCCAATCCTATAACTAACAGGTGACAATGGTGGGAATTGGTTCTAATGTTTTGTCTTAATTCAGCTCCCAAAGCCCGTGCTTCTAGACTTCAAGGGTCTCTTCCTACAGCTGGCTTTGATTTGTAATAAAGAATTGCTGTACAGCCAATGGCTGGGCAGTGAGTCAGAGGTAGGACTTTTTCGATTTTCCCAGGCAAGGGACCAAGAGAGAAGAACAAGGAGAATTGCCATAACTTGACAGTGAAGAGATCAAATTTAAGATCTGCAGGACAGAAATCATCGAGCAATGTAGATTTAAAGGGGAAACGACTAAATGGCGAGTGAGTGGTGGATGTACCCAGAAAGTAACAGGACAAAAGAGATAAACTATTGATTTAGAAGGAGCTAACTGAGGAATACTGGAGGGCAGTGTAGGCTAGCTGCAGAAAGGTGTGGAAATGCACAGCTAATCATTAAGCAAGTTAGACATATTAAAATTAGCTGACGTATATGTGTGACTTTCATTCACAAATCCAGAGCTCATGGGAGTGTATGCGGAGTGTGGAGCAGTTTAAATATTTGCCACAACATGACCCTAGTTAAGTTCAGTGGACCATAAAACAAAACAAAACAAAAAAAAAACATTAGCATAGGAAAGGGAACTTTAGGAGTTGGAGAGAAAGAGGAGTAAGAGGTGTGGCCAGAATAATAGAGGGAGGAAGTGAGAAGAATAAAAACTATATAATATACATGTGTGGATTGTCAAAAGAATAAGTATAAATTATAATTTATATAATTAATATAAAGTTATTTAAGCTATAAAAATAATCTTCTGTTAATTTCTGGTAAACGTCTCCTAAAAACCTGGATTCATGATCCTGCCTGAAAAGATTGAATTGCCACCCTTGGTCTGCATTCTCCCACAGAACTATTCTGCTGGAAGCACAAATCCTATCTCCTTTAGAAAGGACCTGTAAGCTCTGGGCAGGGAGCCCACAATGGATGCTGCCACCTCTATCCCTGAGATACTGAAGACAATGGCCTTTCCTCATCAACATCAGCTATGGCTTGTGCATACCTGCTGGCCTCTACTTGTATCAGACTTTGCGAATACCTGCAGTACATATTTCTCTTTTTCCAAGGAAGCCACTGACCCTGGACTCCACAGACAGTGATGGTGTACTAGTACCGTAATTGTTATATTTTTGGGACCCATACATTCACAGCCATGAATAAAGTTTCCTGTCTGCATCCTTTCCTCTAATATACAAATACAACTGTTTAGAACTTGTTCCATTCAGCCCCACACAAAAAGTTGCTAAAGGCTAAACAGCCACTCTAGGCAGGGGCAGGGCTCCTTGGGAGCCTTCTCTTCCTCAACTACCCCTTGCTTCCCATGCCTGCTCCTTAACTGCCACCATCTTTCAATGAGTTCTGCGTTTCTCAAGCTCTGTCTAATGACCTGCATACGTACTGGACTCAGTTTTGTCACGCCCCCAGAGAGTGGCTATTATGAGGTTAAGAGGTCATCATGATGGAAGATAAGGTTTACTAATGAATTTGTTAATTTACCAGGGAAATTATGAAAAATAACTTCCCACTGAATGCTCGGCAAGCTAATACATTCGAATCCTAATGTAGGTCTTCATAGGTATCAAGTTGCCAGCTGTGAAATGTCTGTCAAAGGTTATCGATTGCTCTCAGAATTTGCCAAGTTTGGGGGTAAATTATAAATATATCTGTGGCTAAGAAGTTATATAAACCCAGGTTGACATAAATCATTAACATGATACTATAATTTTGCAATAAATATGTATCCTGGAAGTAACAGCCAAATTCTTGGTATAACAGAAACTATGAATTGTTGGTCAGAAGATGATGCAGTAAGTAGTCCAGATCTGGACCCAAGATCTTTCTATAGAGAAAGTGTGTCTTTAATAGAATAATAGAGAGACTATTATATGCATACAATTATTATAATCTACCTTAAATATATTCATATATACATGTATACTTATATAAATACATTAATTTTTACTGGCATATATGTCTATATGTGTTAGTTTAAAAATCCCTTGCTGTAAGTAAAGTTCAGCCAAGAAGAGAAGAGAAGAGAAGAGAAGAGAAGAGGGGAGAAGAGAAGAGGGGAGAAAAGGGAAGGGGAGAGGAAGGGAGGGGAGAGAAAGGGAGGGGATGGGGAGGGGATGATAGGGAAAGGGAGGGGAGAAAGCCTCCAGTCCCTCTAACACTGTCACAATCCTGCTACTGCCTTTAGAAAGAGCAACCCAGAGGCAGCTGGAAGGCACCAGATGGTCACACAAAGTCTTTTTATGACTTGACTTCATGTTAGCTTTGACTCTGAGGAAAGAATGCTAAAGACAAAAGGCCCTCCTAACACCCATACAGCCTTTTTCTTTTCAAGTGGAGGATAATGGCCACATGTTTTATAACCATATCCACTAGAATACAACAACCATCATTGTTATAGTTGGAATGTGAAATGTGTGCCACAGACTCATGTGTTTGAACATTTGGTCCCAGCTAGTGGTGTTGCCTTGTGAGTTGATGGTATGTTTGGTAAGTAGAAACTAACTGGAGGCAACACACTGTTATAGGGGAAGCTTTTTGGTTTATAGCTGAGCCATGCTTCCACCGCAAATCTTTTTGTACTTCCTGAAAACACAGGAAGATATGATCAGGTACTCCACATTCCCCCTCCACAGACAATATTCATTCCCACTGTCCTACTCTTGCTGCCCTCTCAAATCATAGGCCAAAATAAATCCTCCCCATCATAAAGTTGGTTTTGTCAAGTATTTTGTCTCAGTGACAAAAAGGATAACTAATATGGAAACTCATCAAGTTTAGGAACTATTAATATATATTAAAATTTAGGTAAGCTACACTCCTGTGACATATGTAAAAAGATACACACATGCATTCTTGAGTCCTAGATCATGATACTCAGGAGGAATAAGTTTCTTTCTCTAACACGTCTCAACAAGGCCCCTTGATCCAGCAGACTCAACAATGCCAAATACAGAAAATTTTCAGTTTAAGTGTCCAGGAAGATGATCCATGAGAAAGCTGATTGCTATTACTCCTGGTGACATGAATTTGATCTCTATGAGCCACAGAGTAGAAAAAATGACTTTCAACTGACTCCAAAAGTCATCCTCTTGTATCTACTTACATCTATTCTTGAGAGGTGGGGATATAGCTCAGCTGTAGATCACTGAATACTTGAACAGTAAACTTTGGAGAAAACAATTTAAAAATTGTTTTTAACAATTTTTGGAAAATTGTTAAACAATTTAAAAATAATAATAGCCCTAACACTGTCTCTCAAAAATCTTCTGAGATACAAAAGGGAAATATATTTATTTGCCTCCAGTCATGTACTCAAGGTCCCCATGTAATTCAGTATTACAAGTGAAAATGTCCATATTTGTTGGAGACAAATGTTTGCACATGTTATTCCTAAGGTCTCTTATCTTTTTTCTGTCCCTGTAAAAATTGGAAACCGTTGCCATGGTAAAAGTCCCAATGGTAATGTCTTATAGCAATCGCAGAGCATCACAAAGAGCTCTGGAAAAAAATTCCATAAACTCTGAGGTAAGTAAAGGCTACTCTTGCAATGTCAGATAAATGGGAGAAACTTTTGGTGAAAGGAAAACTACACATATCATATGTCCTTAATGGTACATCCACTTTCCTTCATCTCAAATTCTCTCTGGTGAATAAGAGAAATCCAGAACGTGTCTTACTTCCATCCTTAGACTGCTGACAACTTCCTAAGGCTGTCTGCACTAGCCCACTGTGTCTGTGACAGTGAAAACAGTTTATGGTGTGTCCAAATTGAGATTTGTGCACCTATCCAGAGAAATGTCCAATAAAATCTGTAAAGGACACAATGCTTTTTCTGCTTACCCCAAATATATTGTCAAACAAGCCTGCGGTCAGCAGTGCATAAACAGAAGGCGAAGGGATGAAGTCCTAATTACCAAAGGTGGTTTTCCAAGAATTGAGCTAAGAACCGCATGCTCACACCTGGGGGAAGGAACAGTTGCATCCCACTCTGTTTCCCTGTAAAGTTTAATATCTGGTTGGTGAGATTAACTGAAGCATATGAAAATGGTGATAAAAATAGTAAATGCTAAACTCATGGCATTAGAGGACACCATCTGTGTAGTGACAGAATTACAAAGAGGTGGCACTGCTCTAGTGTTTCCGAGACATACTCATCGGAATTGCTGTGACCCTTTCCAACCTCTTTCTCCAAACACTGTAAAACTCTTTAGTTTAAGGGGTTTGTGGTATTGAGAAACTTACAAAGGTAGCCCAAGAATCATGTGGGATGTACAGGAGAAATCTTAGGAGCCTTAATCTAGGTTCAGGGTCTCCTTCTTTAGAAAGCATATGCCACCTTTGGATTCTCTCCAATTGGCGCATGTTTTCCAAAAGAGAGAAAGCTATTACCTCTCCAGCTTTGCCTTCCCAGGCCTGTACCAGCAAGTCCCCTTCACACATTACGCTGCATTAGTGTGCTCTGCACCTGAGCTCTCACAGCTCAAACTGCAGCCAGCACAATGTTTTCAAATGCTTATGTCCTTGGAGACTAATTAGCCTCCTGTTCTGCAAGGTGAGAGCTGCAGCAACAGCCTCTACATCATCACAGATAAATCAAACAAACTGATGTAAATCAGCGGAGCTAGGAATCAAATACCCAGCTTTTCTGAATTAAATCGAGGCTCTTCCTTGACATCTGAGGCTTGATTTCTTTCAGCAGAGGCTTGATTTCTTTCAGCAGAGATGACAGCCCTGAAACAGCTTTTGCAGTGCCAAGTGGGATGAATAGAAAAAAACAAAAAACAAAACAAACAAACAAAAAAAAAAACAAAAAAACAGGGCATCATTTACATATCACACCGACACTTCAAACTGGAAAGCTTGTTGCTTAGTAAAGAAAATACAAATAAAATGGGGCTTCAGGGATCTGGCCAGAGCACCTTAAAGTTCCTTTGGTGTTAGTTGTTAGGTGTTAGTTGGTTAATTAAGCAGTGCTGTGCCTGGGAAGGGTTAAGTGAAGGAGCAGAGCACAGGAAGCAGCTGTTTTCCTACTCAGGGTTCTCCACTTAGCACCTATTGCCATGAGATGCTGCTTAGAGCAGCCAGAAGCAGTGATTGTGTAAATTAATTTCTTTCAAACATTGAAGATGTGTTGAGTTGAAGGGAAAAGGTGGTAGAAATAGAAACAAGATCAAAATAAACAAAAGGGCTTTGTGATACAAGATAAAAACAGCCCTTATAACAACTACCTAGCAACTGTTGGCCAGGTTTTTCCTATAATACAATACTTTGTCTGACACATCTCATATCTTTCTGTCATCAAGCCTCACTTTGCTTTCCTTCCCTACACCCTAATGTTTTACATATCTTCTTAAAGTACCATTACCTACACTAAATATAGTGCTTGATTTCATTGAACCTACCCAGTAAACATTTGCGAAGTGTACTACTTAGGGTTAGTATTGCTGTGATAAAATACCATGGTCAAAAAGCAATGAGGAGAAAAATGGGTTGTTTGTCTTATACTTCCATGTCAGAGCCCATAGTCAGGACAAGAACTCAAACAGGGCAGGAACCTGGAGGACGGAGCTGATGCAGAGTCCCATAGGAGTGATACTTATGGTTCATGGATTACTCTGCTTTCTTATAAAACACGGGACCACTAGCTCATGGGGTGACACACACACAATGGGCTGGACCTTTACGCTTCAGTGACTAATCAAGAAAATATTCTACAGCTGTGCCTACAGCCAGACCTAACAGAGGCATTTTCTCAATTGAGTGTCTCTCCTCTCTGAGGAGTATTGCCTGTGTCAGGGTTACATAAAATATCTAGCACACTAAAGAAAATAATAATTAAATCCACAAATAACAATCTAGATTTCATATGTGCATTAATATTTACATATAATGGAAAGCTGGAAATACATTTTCTCTATAACCGATTATAGTTTAACTTAAATGCCAACCTATCAATCAACAACTACAGCATCTTCATGAAATAATCACTAAGCTTCAAATTCTTCAGGAGAAAGAAAGGAAAACCTTCACTGTAGCAACAGCCCCTTTGACAAACAAGCACCGTCCTGAAACCATTGCCTGAAAATAATTATGACCCACAGATATTAGGTACAGAGAATTTAATTTTCCCAAAATTAAAATTAAGAAACAGACAAGAGATCTAAATCTAGGCCCTGTGACACATACTTTTTCTTTACTCCACATATCCACCCATGGCCAAACTCATCCCTTTATTCACTCCAAGTCTGGGATACATTTTCCACAAAGGCTGTGGAAGGTATTCAATTAAACCTTGTCTTTATTTATCCCTCAAAGACCTCCCATCTTCTCAACTCCTTTATTGAAAATGCACAGTGGGCTTTTGTGCTGCTTGAAGCCAATGTTACCTTTCGCTCATTCCATCATTCCATGCTGTCTTTCAGGGATATGCTGTTATGTCTCTGACACTTATTCTGAAAAGTAAATATCTTAGCCCTTCTTAGCATATTCAGAGATGCATATTCAAGCATCTTTTTAGCAGAAGGAACTTGCCAGTGAATTGTAGTTCTGAGTAGGAAGTCAAAAAAATTAAGAATATGGAAAAGGTATCTGCCACTGATTTTCACAGCAAAACTATTCACAATTGCCAAAAAGGAATATTTTACACAGTCATTTATAGACAAATGGATAACGTAAATATGTTCTGAAACACAGCATATATTGATAATAAATTAAGGAAAACCTGATCATCAAAAGATATAAAACGCATAACCCATTATAATGCACTAAGTTAAAGAAACTATCATTAAGACTATATTGTAAGATTAACCTATATGAAGTGTGGAAGTGGACAAATTCACAGACACAAGAAAAAAAATTATGGTTGCTATAGGTTAAGATGGTATAGAATCAGGTGATATTGTTAAAGATTAGAGAATATTTATTTTCCAAAACAAATTACTTTGTGTATTATTTATACAACCACTTGAATGAATTCAACAGTAATTTTTATTCCTCTGGTTTTTTTTCCTCTCATGTGTCCAGACACCACTGCACACTGTACTGAAAGGATGAAGCTGCAACAAGATGGGGCAGGATGCTGGTCTGGTTGAGAATGCTGAAGGGGCAGAGAGAGAGGAAGAGAGATAAGTCCTCTTCTTTAAGGCTGAGGCCTTCTACTACAGCCTTCAATGAAACAGCTCACTGAGACGATCTTTTGCATATACCTTTATTTGGGGTGGGTTTGAATGCACACACTTTATTTGAGGTGAACCAAGGGTTATATAGTTTGGGGGATGGGGTGAGAAATCCAGGGTGAGCAAAATCCATGGCTGATGGCTACTGAGATGGCAGATTAAAAATGAGAGGCATATCGTGTAGATTCATTCCTCAGGTGGGGTGTGGAATCCACCACAAAAGAGGAACCCATGATGACAAAGGGAGTCTACCATTTTGCACCAAGCTCAGGGCAGCCCAGTAACTTCAGACTTTTCTTTAGAAGCAGAGAAATGATAGATAATGATAGATGATAGATAGATAGATAGATAGATAGATAGATAGATAGATAGATAGATAATAGATGAGAGGTAGATAATTGCCTCTCAATTTTCAGGAATTATTAATAATAAGATGCTTCGAGTAAATACAAGAAAGATAACGCAAAGTCTCACCTAAGGAAACTCAACTGATCAGAGTTAGTCTTCCATGTAACAACTCCTCTTCAAACAATAAAGTTGTTATTTCTTGCCCTTACCCTTCTTAACTCTTTTCACCTAAGTAATTCTCCGTCTCTACACAACTATCTTCCATCAGACCATCAGATGTATTTTCTCTCCAGACTCCAAGTAGCTGTTATTTCAGTCACACAAGGATATCAGTAATAGAGTTAAAACATCATTCCAGGTCACAAGGACCTCAACTTTACAATAAAATAATATTAGATTTGAAAAGGACTTCAAATGTCATCTTGCTAATCTTTCCAGCTAATTAAAAGAATTACCTCTAGTTTTCTATCTACATATTAATAATATAGTTCCTACTTGAAAACTTCTTGCTACTGGCTGCCCACTATACTACCAAATTTATTTACACAGTCTGGTGGCTTTGCTTATCACAAAGAATTCTCTCGGGTTACTTGGGTGATATGAATGACTTCATTTCTCCTATATAGTTCACCAGTTTTGAACTTTTAACATCCTCCTGAGACTCTCATGAACAGTTATAGTTATGCATGTGCCAAGAACTTTACATACCTATCTGCAGTTAGTCCTTCTGACATCCTTATTAATACATGAATTGTCCAGAGACCACATTCCTACCTGGCAGAACTATTCATGTCTTCCTCCACAGCTGAGATTGCCTTTAAATTTATTCTGATGGAAAATTAGCTGCTGAATTTCTGTTTCTATATTTATTTGATTCACTTAATATATGTTATTTCATAACATGTACTTATACATTAAAATATATTTTCATTGTGTATATTACATATGAGCAAAGGAGTAGAATAAAATTATTATATATGCAACATTGTCATATTACTAAACACAAATCAAGAAAATAATTTTTAGAATTACATTGTCATATTACTAAAAACAAATCAAGAAAATCATTTTTACAATTATAATGATTAGAGCAGAATGGTTTGTGCTCCTTAAGCACTGTGAGGGAACAGTGTTCTTCTGGGCCTAGAACACAGAAAGAATGAAAATTCAAGTAAAAAGTTAACAAAATAAATAAACATTGCAACTTGACTTTTTCTTCCTCTGCTATACCAAGAAAAGTATAGTTCCCGTCTCAAATCACTCACAGGTAAATGTGAATATCATCACTGAACATGCCCCTATAATCTGAGTTAGTTTCAGACACAAACATTAGGTTCCACTTTTTCTTGTCAGCAAAACAGTAAGGCAAGAAATTTGTTCCAAGAGAGCCTGAGGACTTTGAGACCTAAGTGTGAGAAGGAGCTTGGAGACCCTGAAACTGACACCTCATTAAAAATAAATATTAATATTTAGATTCCATTAACTGGGCTTCATTAATAAATCCTGACTAGCTAAATCATAGAATGTGGTATTTCAGGACTGTAGGGCAAAGACAGAGGAGTACTTTGCAATAGCAGGGCAACTTGTGAGAGGACAACTAAACTAAGAAACAGTAAGACATGGACTTAATCCTGTATCTCTAATTTATTATATAAGTAAGCCTGTAAAACATCCAGTGCTTCCATTTCAACAAACATGTGTTTATATCCTTGCTTACAGGTGATAGATTCTAGATAATAAGTGAGGGATAGATGATAGATAGATAAGTAGCTAGAGAGATAGATTGGAGATGGGCAGAAGGTTGAGAGGGAAAGTAGACAGGAGGGAGAACTCATGGACAGACAATCAGAAAGATAGATGGATGAATGGATAGATAGATAGATAGATAGATAGATAGATAGATAGATAGATAGATAGATAAATAGATAGATAGATAGAGATAGATAGATAGAAAATAGAGCAGACATATCTGCCTTGGGCTATGTCAGTTGAAAAGAAGGCACAGGGCTTGTATGTTTCTACAGATGGCATATTATATCTGAGTAGAGAAGTGCACATATACTCCCATCCCTGACTAAGAAGTGAGCTCTAATTCATAACCACTTTCAAAAAGATACAATTCACAGACCATATGAAGTTCAAGAAGGGGTCCAAAATGTGGATGTTTCAGTCTTTCTTAGAAAAGAGAAGAAAATACTCATGAAAGGTAGAGGGTGAGAGAGACTTGAGAGGAAGAAAGGAGGGGGAGTGAAGAGGGGTAGGATCAGGTATGGGAGGAGACAGTATACATACAGAGGGTCAAGAATTTGAACAGAGCTGGGTAACAATAGGAAAAGGGGAACTGGCAGTAACCACCAGCAAGTTCCAGATGCCCGGAAACCAAGAAGTCCCCAGGATACAACAGAGATGGTATTAGCTGAAATGCCCAACAAAGGACAGGGAGAACCTGTATGGATAATATCCAGAGATTAGCTAAGGCCCCTGTTGGAAAATGGGGTCACCCACTAATCTCCAAATTTTTAACCTAGAATGGCTCCTGCCTAAAAGAAATATGGGGACAAAGTGTGGATCAGAGAATGAAGAAAAGGCCATCCAGAGACCGCCACACATGGGGATCCACCCCATGTACAGACACAAAAACCACACACTATTCTTGATGCCATGAAGTGCTTGTTGACAGGAGCCTGTTATAGCTGTCTCCTGAAAGGCTCTCCCAGATCCTAACAAATACAGAGGCAGATGTGTGCCACCAACCATTGGTCTGAGCACAGGGACCCCAATGGAGAAGTTGAAGAAAGAACTGAAGGAGATGAAGGAGTTTGCAACTTGTAGGAAGAACAATAATATCAACCAACCAGACACCCCAAGGACTCCCAAGGACTAAGTCACCAACCAAAGAGTACACATGGGGAGACCCATGGCTCCAGCTGCATATGTAGCATAGTGTTATGGTTTACATATGTTTGGCCCAGTGAGTGGTACTATTAGACGCTGTGGATTTGTTGGAGGAAGTGTGTCACTGTGGGGTGGATTTGGAGAGCCTCTTCCTAACTGCTTGGGGATGCTCAGTCTGCTCCTGGCTTCCTTTGGGTAAAGATGTAGAACTCAGTTCCTCCTGCACTATGCCTATCTGGATGCTGCAATGCTGCCATGCTCCTGCCTTGATGATAATAGACTGAACCACTGAACCTGCAAGCCAGCCTCAATTAAATGTTGCCATTTATAAAAACTTATATTGATCATGGTGTCTGTTCATATCAATAAGACCCTAACTAAGACAGAAGTTAGTACCAGGAGTGAGATATTGCTATGATAGGCCTGACCATGCTTTTGTTTGGAAAAATGTAGATTTTGGGACTTTGGCTTTGAAAAGCAGTGGAGTGCTTTAAATGGGGCTTAATGGACTATTTTAGCAGGAATCCAGAAATCTTTGTTACCAAGAGTGATTTGAATTATGCAGGCCTGACTCAAGAGGTTTCAGAGGAGAAAAATTTTGGTATGTGCTGTAAAGACTGCTTTTGTGGGATTTTGGTGAAGAATGGCTGCTTTTGGCCCTTGTCTGAAGAGTTGGCCTGAGGCTAAGGTGAAAAGACTCAGATAAATTAATTTGATAAAGGAAGTCTCAGAAACGCCCATCATAGATTTTGTTCTCTGGTTAAATCTCATGAAGAGCATTTTAATGAAAAAAGGGAAGTTAAAAAAGGAAAAACAAAGCATATGGTTTAAGTATTAAAGGGACAACTGTAAGTGAAATGGAGCTAAATCCTGTGTTCAAGGATATTAAATTGAATTAAGGAAGTAATGACCTTGGGGCAAGATGCCACCCAGCTAAGTTAGCTCCAAGCAACTTAGTACAAACCTTTAATCCCAGGAGACAGGCATAAAGATTTCTAAATTCCAGGCCAATCTAGAGAAAAAGATCCATGACAGCCAAGTTTAGGCAGTGAAGGATTTAGAAAAAAGGAAGCTAGTGATGTAGGTTAGTTGGAGTTAAGAAAGAGATCAGCATCACTGAGGTGAAACCTTCTGTAAAACTTCGCAGCATCACTGAGAACTGTGTTCCAGAGATGCCAAGGTTGTTCATCATGCTGCGGCTGTACTTGGCAATGTGAGAGTCATCCAGGTTGTATTGGTTGTGAAGGCATGAAGGCATCATGAACAGCAGCTGAGACTGGTCACTGTGAAAGGCCGTGGAAGGCCATTGGTGTAGGTGCACCCTCAGTTGCAATTGCTGACCCAGGACTGAAGGTATCATGCAAAGGTGTTGAGGCTTGGCACCGTGAAGAGAGCCCATGAGATGTTACTGGGGAAGCTTAGTTACAGGGGAAGACCCCAGTGTATTGTAGATGCCAGTACCATGGGATGATCACCATGAACAGCTGAGGCAGTGTAGTGCATCATCCTGAATAGACACAGGACAGAGCTGGAAAAGTGAAGCCAGCCCTTTGGAGGATTATGTGTTAATCCATGACATTGAAACAAACTGTAACATTGAAGCTGCCTTGGAGCCCCAAAGATATTAAAGATAACAGAGCCACAGGCTATCTGCTGAAATAAGCTGCTAACAGGGAGAGGAACCAGCTCAGGAGAAAGAAGTTTGTTTCAGTCAACAAAGATAAAAAAGGAATTGAAGAAAACACCGCTTTGACATCAGACATGGAGATGGCAGAGTTTGGAGTGTGCCCAGCTGGTTGCCTGTCTTAATTGAGGGCTCACGGTTAAGTGATTAGATGGATCTTGGAAGAGACTTTGAACTTTGGACTTTTAACATTGTTGATACTGCTGCAGACTATGGGGACTTTGGAAGTTGAACTAAATGTACTTTTTTATTATGCTAAGTTTAAATATGGCATCCATAGACTCACTAGTTTAAACAAGCCTATGGAGGCCAAGGAGTGGAATGTGATGGTTTACATATGCTTGGCCCAGGAAGTGGCACTATTAGAAGGTATGGCCTTGTTGGAGGAATTGTGTCACTGGGGGTGTGGGGGGTTTGGAGACCCTCCTCCTAGTTGCCTGAGGATGTGCAGTCTGTTCCTGGTTTTCTTTGAATGAAGTTGTACAACTCTCAGCTCCTCCTGCACCATGCCTGTCTAGATTCTGCCACGTTCCCACCTTGATGAAAATGGCCCAAACCTCTGAACCTGTAAGCCAGCCTCAATTAAATGTTGTCCTTTATAAAACTTACCTTGGTCATGGTGTCTGTTCACAGCAATAAGACCCTAACTAAGACAATTAATATAGTAAAAATGGGCATTTTGCCAAAAGCAATCTACAGATTCAATGCAATTCCTACCAAAATTCTAACTCAATTCTTCATAGAGTTAGAAAGAGCTATTTGCAAATTCATTTGGAATAACAAAAAAACCCAGGATAGAAAAAGCAATTGTAAACAACAAAAGAACTTTTGGGGGAATCATCATCCCTGACCTCAAGGAGTATTACAGAGCAATAGTGATAATTATTGTACGGTATTGGTACAGAGACAAGTAGGTAGATCAATGGAATGAAACTGAAGACCCAGAAATGAACACATACAGCTATGGTCACTTGATCTTTGACAAAGGATCTATACCCATCCAGTGGAACACATTTTCAATAAATGGCACTGTTTCAACTGGAGGTCAGCATGTAGAATAATGCAAATCGATCTATTCCTATTGCCCTGTACAAAGCTTAAGTCTAAATGGATCAAGGACCTCGACATTAAACCAGATACACTTAAACTAACAGGAGAAAATGTGGGGAAGAGTCTTGAACACATGGGCACTGGAGCAAATTTCCTGAACAAAAAAACCAATGGATTATGCTATAAGATCAAGAATTGACAAATGGGACCTTAAAAAATGCAAAGCTTCTATAAATCAAAGGACACTGTCTTTAGAAGAAAACTGCAACCCACAGATTACGAAAATTTATTTACCAATCTTACATCACATAGAGGACTACTATCCAACTATACAAAGTCAAGAAGTAAGAATCCAAAGAGCAAAATAACCCTATTAAAAAGGGAGTACAGAGCTAAACAAAAAATTCTCAGCTGAGGAATACCTATGCTCAGCTGAGAAGTACCTAAAGAAATGTTCAATATCCTTAGTCATCAGGGAAATGCAAATCAAAACAACTCTGAGATTCTACCTCACACCAGTCAGAATGGCTAAGAACAAAAACTCAGGTGACAACAGATGCTGGTGAGGATGTGGAGAAAGAGAAACACCTCTCCATTGTTGGTAAGATTGCAAACTAGTACAACCATTCTGGAAATCAGTCTGGAGGTTCCTCAGAACATTGGACTTGGCACTACCTGAGGACCCAGCTATACCTCTCCTGGGCATATAATGCTCTAACATGCAACTAGGACACATGCTCCACTATGTTCATAGCAGCCTTGTGTATAATTACCATAAGATGGAAAGAACCCAGATGCCCTTTAACAGAGGAATGGATACAGAAAATGTGATACATCTACACAGTGGATTACTACTCAGTTATCAAAAACAATGCCTTATTAAAGTCATAGGCAAATGGGTGGAACTAGAAAATATCATCCTGCGTTAGGTAACCAAATCATAAAAAAACACATATGGTATGAACTCACTGATGGGTGGATATTAGCCCAAATGCTCAAATTACCCAAGATACCATCCACAGACGACCTGAGGCTCAAGAAGAAGGACTACCAAACTTTAGATGCTTCAATCCTTCTTAAAAGTGGAACAAAAATATTCAAAGGTAGACATATGGAGACAAAGTTTGGAGCAGAGACCAAGGAATGAGCATTCAGAACCAGCCCCACCTCAAGATCCAGCATATATATATATATATATATATATATACATATATCCACCAATCCTAGACAATACTGATGAAGCCAAGATGTGCATGCTGACAGGAGCCTGATATAGCTGTCTCCTGGGAGACTCAGTAGAGTATGACAAATACAGTGTGGTAAATGGTAGCAGCAAACCATTGACATGAGAACTGGGTCCCCATTAAAGGAGTTAGAGAAAGAATTGAAGGAGGTGAGGGGCTTGCAACCCCATAAGAACAATAACACCAACCAATCAGAGCTCCCAGGTACTAAATCACCAAGCAAAGAGTACTCATCGGGAGACCCATGGCTCAAGCTGCATATGTAGCAGAGGATGACCTTGTTGGGCACCTATGGGAGGAGAAGCTCTTGGTCCTGCCAAGACTGGATCACTCCAGTGTTGGGGAATGTCACAGTGGGGAGGGAGGAAGGAGGGGTGTTTGGGGAAGGGGAAAACCCTTATAGATGAAGGGGGATCAGGATGTGATGGAGGCTTATGTTACCCCCTGGAAAGGGGGTAACATTTGAAATGTAGATAAAAATATCCTAAATAAATAAATAAATAAATAAATAAATAGGAGGAATGGTCACCTGCAGATGACCTTGCTAAGAGCATTGGGTTATTAGAAGAGCAGAGTTGGACACAGGCGAGGGGGTGGAAGTCAAAGATTCTGACAGTAAATATAAGGGGAATCAAAGGAAAATATGGATTGTCAAAATCAGCTCAAGATACCTTTACCTATATCTTGACAGACTGAGGAAATAAAATACATTCATATTTTATGTAAAAGGAAATAGTTCTCTCCAATAGTGTCTAATGGAGTTAACAATCCACTGCTAAGGGGTTTCTAGGAGTAAAGGGCCAATTCAAGAAGAATTTAACAGCATATTTGAACAGCCATCTCATAATGTTGCCGAAGAACATTTATTTATTTATAGGTCCTTTGAAATTATATAATGGCTCTGGTTTTATGTTTTTATGACATTGCTTTCTGAAGACATGTGTTTCTTTTAGCTGTATGTGTTTCTCATGATATTTCCTTGTTTTTTCCCTTCTGATTTTTTGTTCCTTGGATGCCTGTTTGTTTTCTAAGAAGATAGAAAGGGTACGGGTTTGGCTAGGAGGGTAGGAAGAGCAAGTTGAAGAAGAGAAACCAGCAATTAGAATTTATTTTATAAAAAATCAATTATCAATAAAGAAAAAAATTAGAAAATAGTGTTCTTGAATTCTCAGCTAGCATAAATATTAAACTTACAAAATCAATACACAAATTCTTGCAATCTTGCAGACAACATTTTTATTATTCTCTGATATCTGTTATGTTTTAAGTACCCACACTTTATATTCAGATTTTTTCAGAAATGCCTTTCTTCTTTAAGAAACTACCTCCTTTATATCTCTACCCATTGAACTTTCTTCAACGGGTCTCTCAAAACATTATAAGGGAACAGTAAGACAGGTCAAGAATAAGACTGCTTAGGGGCCACAAAATAGCAGTTGAACTGAGAATGGAGAAAAGAAATGTCAGCACCATCATGGATACAGTGGGAACAAGTCTTACTATTAGTATTGAAAGGAAGAAAGTAAAAGAAAAGGAACTAAGTCTGTTACTCAAGTTGTTTTATAAGATTTTTAGGCAGAGACTAAAATAGAACACAAAGTCATGGAGATGTGTTAAAAAGGAATGCTTATCTGAATTTGAAGTAAGTTGACTGAGTTCCAGGAGTAAAAGCTCATGAATTATGTCTGAAAGTGAGCAGAGAATTCTAGGTATGCCGCGCCCAACCTCGACCAGCAAGGAAAACACGACCACAGGAGATCTTCTTCAAGCAGTTTTACTTAGGAACCATGATACAACTTTCTGACTCTCTCTCTCTTCTGGCTCTCTCTCTTCTGACTCTCTCTCTTCTTACTGTCTCTCTCTCTCTGACTCTCTCCCTTTCTCTCTTCTGACTCTCTCTCTTCCGACTCTCTCTTTTCTTTCTCCTCCCAGGGAACGCCCTACACCACACTTAAATAGCTAGCACTGGCCAGTCCTAGCAAGCCACGTGGGTCATGTAGATAGGCTGTCACTATGCGGAAGCTAGTGGGCCAGGCAGACATAGCCAAATAAGGACTTGTTTACTGCAAGGAACGCTCACCGTTGGGAGGGTGGAAGGCGGAAACCAGCGCTATCTTTGAGGCTCGGCACATCGCAGCTCTCTACATAGGTATATTAAGTAAAATGATCAGTTATAAATGATATCAAAATATATATGATGAAATGCAAATTTTTTCAATTGAGTAATAAAGAATGACAGCACAAGGCAGAGAAAGCCTCCCCTTGAGTCAGGAGAATCTAAAAGGTTTCCCCGAGATGATAAAGACTATTGCTCTTTCCCGGGGTTGCCTACCAGAACTCAAAGGTAAGACCATATTCCTGGAGATACTGGCATGCCTGTGCAAGATATTGTCATCTAGATATAAAAGGAAAGCAGAACATATGAAATTTCAACAATATGTTTGCTAACCACAACCAGCATAATAACACCAGTTGATATGCCAATATAGACAAAGAAAACTTTACCTGTCACCCCTAAATGAAGTTTTTTTACTTTCACTTTACATTCAAGTGAATGAGATTTTTTTTTCTTTTTTTGGGGGGATCCCTAGCAAGCATAGTTCTTTGACATAGATATAACAAAATGTTAGAATTATTGACATTCTGTCTTTCAGTTTTATTCTGGATATCTGTGTTTTCACTGTTTGCAGGGAGTATACTATTTTTACAACTTGGAATCTTTGACTAATTTTTTTAACGGCATTTGTGCCTTGATCCAGAAACACTTTTTCTAAGATTTAACAGGAATGTCCTATGCATAATACGCTTTAGTTTTTAGGGAAAAATATTCTTATCTTGCCCTACTTGAACGTACTCCTTGTATACTAGATGATATGATTCACATAAAATTATCCTCCATTTTAGGATAAGACTCCAAAATACACTTGGAATTTCTGCCTCTGTGCCTCCTCCAGAAACAGATCATCAGAACAAAGTAAATTTAAAAATATAAACAAGATTTGGCAGCCTAAAATGTTAGCAGCAGATCAGATTTTTTTTATTTATAACTTTTTTTTTTTTTATTAATTTGAGTATTTCTTATTTACATTTCGAATGTTATTCCCTTTCCCGGTTTCCGGGCAAACATCCCCCTAATCCCCCCCTCCCCTTCTTTATGGGTGTTCCCCTCCCCACCCTCCCCCCATTGCTGCCCTCCCCCCAACAGTCTAGTTCACTGGGGGTTCAGTCTTAGTAGGACCCAGGGCTTCCCCTTCCACTGGTGATCTTACTAGGCTATTCATTGCTACCTATGAGGTCAGAGTCCAGGGTCAGTCCATGTATAGTCTTTAAGTAGTGGCTTAGTCCCTCGAAACTCTAGTTGCTTGGCATTGTTGTTCATAGGGGGTCACGAGCCCCTTCAAGCTCATGAATGAGATTTTTGTGTGCACAAACATGTGTCTCTGATCTGTATGTAGTTCTCAAGCTTTTTCTTTTGTGTTTTTTTTTGTTTTGTTTTTTTACTTTTGCTTGCTTTGTCCTATTACAATTGGTTTTATTTTATCTTATTTTATTTCATTTATTATTGTTCTCTTAGAGAGTTATTGTCTCCACTTACAAGTCACTCTGATAGCTATCCAAGCCCAAGTGGCCAGTTCTCAATACTTGTACATACAAGGAAAACGAAAACAGCTCAGTTCATTGTATGTATGTGTATGTAGATATGTATATTATATATATAATATATACATACATATGTATAATATGTAACAATTACAACTATGGAAGAAGAGATTATAAATTTGAGAGGGAGTTGGGAAGCATAGAAAGAATTGATATGGTAAGAAGAAAGGTGACTTACATAAACATAGACCCCTAAAATTTTGTAAAAATAAAATTCATATTTAAAAGAGAGAGCTCAAATTAATCTAGATATAGTAACACATGCTTATAATTATAACATGTAACTGTACATAGGAGGAGGACTTCAAAATCATTTTGGCTATGTTGAGAGATTATCATTTATAAATTTAATATTTTGACAAGTCCATACTTGAATATTCTATTTATATTTTTTCTTCCCACTCTTCTCCTCTTGAACTCTTCCTATGCTTTTCTAATTCCTTCTCAAATTCAAAACTTCTTTTTTATTGCTGCATATGTATATATAAATATGCCTACTGAATCCTTTTAATGTTTGTGATATGTGTACATGTTTTAGGGATGACAAGATGGCATTGGATAATCAATAAAAGATTTATCCTTGGAGTTCTGACTAACTATAATTTTGAGAAACCATGAATTGTTTGTATTTCTTCATGTAGAGGTAGAAAATTGTAAGACCTGATGGTTTCCTACCAGGCAGAGTTGCTCCAGGAGTATTCAGAGGACAAAGCAACAATACAAACCTTGTAATGTTATTATGAGGTTCAAATATACCTGACTGGTATGAGGTTATCTGAAATAATTTTGCTGTATTATTATGAATGGGATCTTTACCTGATCAAGGCATTAAAGGTGTTCTACAGGGTTGAATCAATGAACAGAGAAGGTGTCTCAAATCACAGGAATTAATGGTTAAACTATGTCTACTGACACTAAGCAAGATCATGTGCCGTCTATTCTATTGTTTGCTCAGAAAATCTCTTACATTTTACTAACTCTGTTTCACCTTGAACATTAGAGATGATATGTTATTAGAAACTCAGAGTGAGTATGTGCTAATGTAGTATTCAGGTTTCGGTTACAACAAAAATTTCCAAGAGAAAAAAATGATCTTTACAATATTTTATTTATTTTGCCTAGTGAACTCTACAGTTTTAGTCTTTGCTTAGCCCAGTAACTCTGGGACTTAGGTGAAGAAGAAGGGCACAACATAGGGGACATATGATGAAGTAATCTGTTCAGCTTGAAAGACAGTGAATGAAGGGGACAAAAGGAAGGATTGACAACCATATTCTCCAAGTATGCCCTCTGACCATGTTCCCACTCCATCTCCCACAACTTCCTCACAACCCTTTAAGCTGTTGATACTCTAAAAACTAATCCACAGTTAAGTTCAGATCCCATTCAACCTAATCACATTTGAATACTGCTGCATTGGGGAAAATGCTTAAATGGCTTTGCAGGACCCAATTTCAAACTATAGCAGAAGGATGGTGTTATGTCTCTAAGAATGTCATAACATATTGCAAGCCTTGGCTGTCCATACCATTTCAAACAAATCTATCACAGCTCTCCAGCTCAGAGATTCCATAGAAAACTGTAGCTGGAACCTCACTTCTTCCATAAGTTCTGGAGAAAAGCTCAGATGCTCTCTTATCCCATGGGCTCCTTCACTTATACCGCAAAATCACACTCTCTGCCCCGACCTTTGTGTGGCTGCCTCTTCTGGGTCCACGTCTTCTCTCATTTTCTTACAAAGCCGTACTTCATTTGTTTCAATACTCTGTGTACAATGAAGGTAATGGCAACAGAGGATATTTTACTTAAATATATTTAATATATACATGTAAATTTTTCATATTCAGAAGTTCTGAAAATGAAGGGATAATGTATGGTCACCAATAGATATACTTGCCCAGCGTATCATTAAAGAATAATTGAATCTTTTGGTTTTGTGGACTTTAATATAGACAGCACCATTGCTTTTGAAGACTGAAACTTTATATACTTCAATGAAACCTACTTTGAATAAAATAGCAGTTTCCTGGAATATATCTAAAAATATTTTGTTTTATTTATTCTATTGAGAAGTAATACATTCTTTAATGGAATATAAAGCCATAAATGATGTATGAATATATAACTAACAGTGACATTAAGAAAGATTTATGTTACTATTTGTTTACATAGTAATCATGAGGATTATGTTTCCTTTTGGTTTTCCAAGGCGCATATATACATATACATATATATATATATTTGACTCCTATCAAGTCAATCAAGCTGATAAAAATTATATATTTAAATTTTCATGCAACCTTAAAAGCAGACAACTTGAACTATATTCTAGCTTTCCAAAGCCAAGCCAACCTGAGATCACCCCATCCAATAAATGTAGAAAAGTGGTTCTGATGGTTTGATTTAATCATATTTAATCTGCGTGTACCATTGCACAAGTTCTTTGTCTCCCAATTGTCTTTTGATTAATCAATAAAGATGCCAGCGGCCAACGTTTGGAAAAATGGAGACAAGGAGGGACCCTTAGAGTTGCACACAAGGAGAGGGAAAGGAGATCACCGTACCTGGGGGAAAAGAGATCATCCAAAATGCAGGCAGAAAAGGAAAAGAGCCCACAGAAGGGCACCTAGAAGCATCTTGGACAGTAAAGGCCAATAGGCATCAGAGAAGGTAACTAGGCAGCAAAGTTAAAGATAGATTTGTAAGGTGTTTAACCGGAGTACTAGAAGGAATGGCACATTAGTGCAGGATGCTAAAAGTTCCAGGCATTAAGCCAGTAAAGCGTGGTAAAGATAGGCTGGTGCATGTGTGCCTTTCATCTGCAGATCCAAAGAGACACTGGACAGGTAACTGGTAGCATGGCCAGGAACACAAAGCAGGGTAGCTGAAAACTCACACAACAAACAAACACTTTTTTTCTATATTGAGGAGCCATTAGCTTAAGACATGATGTTCATGATACAATACTCCTAACCTTGTTTTCAGGTCATCAAGGCCTCTATATTCTAAACTAGTCTTTATTTTAAATGTTCCTGATTGCAAATCAGGCTTTCTTGGGTCAGAGTACTGGCTACACACGCCTAAAATCCGAATAGTTTGCCTGCTTCCATTTCCAAAGTGCTGGGATTGCAGGTCATTACCAATCTATTTTCATTTTCACTCAGTGGATTGTGCCTACTCGGTGATCTCTGGCTCAATTCTTCTTATGACACACGGCAAACATGTACAAGAAAAGCAGCTACCATCAGGAAAGCAATCTGTGTCTTTGAAGCAGATTACCTGGGAAGTAGATGGGAATAAAAAGTATTCCAGGGTTCCCTTCATCATCCTCTTTGTTTAAGGTGATAGTTAAATGACTTATTCTTCTGTCTGAGTTTTGAGGAGATGTTGTCCCTAGCGTGACTTTGTCCCTTCAAACTTGTTGTTTCCATCACAAAAGCACTTGATCCAGCTGGGAACTTGAGAGTCTCAGACCAGCTCACCACTTTATTAAAAATAGATTCTTTTCTCATACAATACATCCTGATCACAGTTTTCCCCCTCTTTACTCCTCCCAGTTCCTCCCTTCCTCTTCTTCCTTCTGAATCTACCCTTTTCTGTCTTTCACTCGAAAAGGACAGGCTTCTAAATAGATTTTAAAAGGCATGACAAATAAAATGTACATTAAAACAAAAATCATCAGATTGAAATAAAAGAAGGCAAACCAGCAAAAGGAAAGGGACCCAAATTAAAGCACAAAAACCAGAGACCACTGATTCTTGCATGTAGTAATCCTATAAAAATATTAAACTGAATTCCAGAACCTTGTGTGGCCCTGGTGGGGACAGTGAGACATGGTTCTTGTCACCCTAGGACAGGGCCCAGGTGTGAATCACCAAGGGTATCAATGACTGAAGTGGGAGTAAGGTTTGTTTGTGAAATAATATTCATGTTTCACATTCCTCCAAGGAATGTCCTTCCTGTTAATGTCAATGACCCCATGAGAATTAGAAACAATATGAGTATCGGAGTCAAAGGCGTGCTATGTCTCTGCAAAATGGTAAATGTTAGGACCTTCAGGATAGCCATTAAGGCTATGGAAAAGAACTCTAAAAACATGAATTCAAAAATATATAATTTTTCAACTATGCAAAAAATAAGGATGTAATATGATTTATATGAGTGGCTTCATGAATCTAAAGGGAAAAAACGGGAGTGGCATTAATGAGCCAACTTCTCAGAAAGATACAAAGGCAGAAACATTCTTGAGTTCAAGGTGAGACTGGACACAGCAAGGTTAGACTCAGGTATGATGAAAATGATAATTTCAGGACTGGGTTTTAGCATCTGAGTGTAACAGAAGCAGGCAAAATAGATCACTGATTCTTGTGTTTTTACTTGGTTCCTTTTCCTTCTGTTGGTCTGCCTTGTTCTACTTTGGTCTGGTGGTTTTTGTTTTATCGTACATTTTATTTGACATACTTTTTTAAATTTCTTAGAAGCCTGTCCTTTTCTTGAGAGAAACAGAAAGGGAGTGGATCCTGAGGGGAAAGATGTTGGGAGGAACTGTGAGGAATAGAGAGAAGGGAAAGTGCAATCAGGATGTAATACACTGAAATCTTTTTCAATGCTATAAGAAAATGTGTGTTTGCTGTTTGGTAAGAATTAAAGGGCTGGGAGAATCATAAGGGATCCTGGAATAAATGACTGAATTGATATGTAAATAAAAAATGGGCTTTGGGTCTGTACATGAGATGAACAGGATAGCAGTTCTTCTTTAGAATGTTGTCTAGTGAGAGCAGAGCCATCTGGAGTTCTCTAGAGAGCAAAACCAATTCTACGAGAAGTTTTTAATGGTATTTCTGACTTGGTCAGAAGATCCAATAATTTTCTACAGCAGCTTCATGAGCTATCCAGATAAAATTTAGAATTTTTGCTAGAAGATACAGCTGTCTCAAGCAGAGAATATTTAGAATAGCAAGAGAAAAGCTGTCTAGAGCAAAGCAGAACACACACACACACACACACACACACACACACACACACACACACACACACACATACAAATGTACTCCTCTTGCAGACACCACTTCTCCTAGAACCCCTGTCCTTGACCAGGCTGGTCCTTGGCACTGAATACTTTTATTCCACATAAAACTTTGTTGTGGAACTGCATGACACTTTTCTGATATTCTGGGAGGCCATGTTCCTCATCCTCATGAGTTGACAACTGGTGGTAATCACTTTTGGCCCTTATTCTTGGTTTTCCTTTCTATTGGGGGATTTCTATTTTGGAAAGATCCTAATTTAAAATACCTATTTCTTGTGGGAACAGAAAAGGGAAAAGCCTGAAGTAAAAATTATGGAACTGCCATCTTTCCCTACCATGATGACTCCATGACATGATGTATAAAAATATAAATACTTACAAAGATTCACTTCTTTTTAAAATCCAAAACTCAGTGTTTTTTGACCAGTGACAAGTTTGAAAATAAAGATGACTTCTTACTTCTTACAGGCTAAAAGAAAAAGAAAAAAGAAAGAAAGAAAAGAAGATGATAGATTTATTAGAATGCTGATCCAACAAACATTTTGTATGCAACCAGCTAAAATCCTGTTGGCAAACAAACATAGATGCAGATGTTAAAACATAATGCTATGAAATTAAAAAATAAATCTAAACTGAGCATAGTCCACTTTTCAATATTTAAAGTAAAACATCTTGATTGTCACAAATGAGCAGTTCCTATTGTAACGGAACCATATAAAGCTCAACATTTATGTTGGTGGGTTTTCTAAATGAACAGAAACAGTAGCCTTATCGCTGTGTGTATAAATTCAAGACCATGCAAATACCACTACGTTATCATCTTCTTAAGTAATAGTGACAAACTAAAATGTCATCTCTGACCAATAATTTTCTCTTAAAGACAGAACTCTGACCTTTCAGTTCAGTAGAAGGCAGACATATGAATCATAACCATATGCTCATTAATTGCCTAATACTTAAAGGCACAGCATAGTTTCTGCTAAAGTTCAAAAGTGGCATTTCAATTTTTATAAGGCTGGCAAATATATTGCCCACTAAATCTCAATCTTCTTTCCAAATCCATCAGGTTGCCTGAGCTCAGAGATCCAAACAACATTTCATTCCAAGAGGGCCAGAAATATTGCTATTTGAACACAAAACAATCTGGGAAAGATACATTTATGCTATGATATATAATAAACTACAGGAACTTCTGTGGACAAGCGAAGGCATAAGGGAGCAGTTACAACCCAGAATGAAGTCTTGTGCCACCTATTGATTCAGGAGAGCAAAGCTGCTTTCTTAAACTTCAACCCTAGACAGTTCCTTGAACATAGCTGCACAATCTTCCAGACATATGTAGAAATATATCACTGTAAAACACACACACACACACACACCACATATACACACACACACACACACAAACACACACACACATGCACAAACACACACACACATGCACAAACACACACACACACACACACACACACACACACACACACACACACATTTACCCCATCCAAAGCTAAGTCTATTCTGCACTTTCGATGTCTTCTAGTGTGGAAACAAAGCACGTGCTTTTACAGAAATCTGCCAATTACTATAATAATAGATTATTAAAAATACCATTTCCTTTAAATCTCTCATTTAATTACTTCTTAGCCTTTATTAAACAATTCTATGGGCATTCAATTTGGCAAAAAGTTCTTTCAAGAAAGAAGGGAAATTAAATTAGGTAACAAAGGGCTTTTTGTCCTGCAGTTGCCCCAGAATTGGACACAAGGTCTGTTCTTTGCAGTCTCCTTTTGTAATAGTCCTGGTCTGCTTAGCTTAGTGCTGTCAGAGAAGCTTGGAATGAGAACGAGGAATTCAGATCCCAGAATATTATCAACAATGATACTATGCTAAACTGCTAAACTGTTTGCTTTTGTCTGTACTCAGAATAGAAAAAGAATTGCTGGCTTTGTTGGGTACACTAAATTTGCACACGTGTGTGTGTGTGTGTGTGTGTGTGTGTGTGTGTGTGTGTGTGTGTGTGTGTGAGAGAGAGAGAGAGAGAGAGAGAGAGAGAGAGACAAGGTTTAACATATTTGAATCTTTCAACATTCTGAGTCACAATTTCATATGGCAAACTAAATATTTCCTTGTACCTGTATGATTCTGGCCATCCACAAATAGTAGCTACTTCATGAAACTTATCATAGTATTTTTTAAGAGTTAAAATTATGTATGTGTGAGTATGCATATGTGTGTATGGCCTTTCTTGCATGCATATACATATGTATAACTATGTTTACCAACCGTTAAGTCTACTTCGTTATTCAGTTTTCCACTTTGTACTTCATTTTATAGTAAAATCCAACATTATCTGAAGTTTTCAGAAGGCTGATATACAACAGCTTCCACTGATTCAACTACCCCCACAAGATACCGCACATAAAATTTATATAATATACACTTTCACAAATACACCTGACTCAAACCCTCACATCAGTCCAATAAAAGACGGTGCCATTCTCACTTTCTTTGATTGACTTTTCCATGGCACAGATCTACAGGGAAGGCCATACAGAAAGAGAATCACCTGGTCTGTACAACAGTTAGTATGCACAGAGCACATAAGGAAATTCAGCTCTGAGAAATAGGGAAGAAGTTGGCCTTGATTTCCATTTCTGCTCTTGATTTTCTTCAAAGTAAACTACCCTCATAGGTTCCTCTTAAGAAAGATAGCATGGCGTTTATGCATAAGAATATTTTTAAATTTACAGAAAGTAACTTCAGTAAATACTTTTTGATTTTACATCTTCATGGGAGGCACATAGAGCTGGGACATTGCTGAGGTGTTTATAACTCACAGTGGAGAAGAAGCAGCACAAAACATTTGCTGTGATCAATGTGCAGTTTACATCTATTTATTTTATAGATGGAATTCACCCAAAGACTTATGTCTTCATCCATTTGAATGCTGCTCTACTGTTATCATCACACACGAATTTCCCGTGTATATGCATAATTCTGCCTAATTTATTACCTACATTAGTGCCTGAGAAGAAGAGATAATGTGCATGAAATTTACAAGTATCTGTCAATTCTCCACTCTTACTTTTACGACCCAAGTTCTATGCTTTAGTCAATGAATTTTACAAAATTGACAGTTCTCATCCTGGCAAAGCATCGTGTTGAGGCCAATAAACAATCACACATCACAATAAAAGTAAGAAATAGACACTTAATGAGTACCTGTGCTCTTGACTATGCCATATTTATGAAGCTGAAACTTAATATGGAACCACATTTATACAATAGGGAAATAATTTGCATACTTTCTTAAGGAGGTGTGAGACGAATTTCATTAGAATTATAAAATATTTTGAGAATCTCTGAAAGAGATCCTTTGAGGATTAAGTGTTGATGCTAAAGGACTTATAAGACATAAATGTTACCTAATGATTCAGTAAGGCTATGTGGCAGAAAAAAAATTAGTTGATATTTTTAGTCTCATGGTTTAAAGACATGCTTTTAACATCAAGATTCTAAAATAGTGACTTGGATATCTAAAAACCAATAGCCTTAGTCGTGAGAGAAAAACTGTAAAGCTTTAATACAGGGCTATATGAGTGACTTAAAACCATATAGAAACAAGTTCTGGAGCAGGATGGGAGTTGACCAGTTCCTACAGCAGCTATCTTTTCATTTTATGGAGAGGCCAAGATTCCTTAACAAACCCCACAGAAACTCAAGACAACTGATTCTTTGAGCTTACATATAGTTAAACTTGCTGTGCCCTACAGATTCATCAGAGTCTAGTGTCACATGTATTTCCTATTCTTCTTTCAGGATGATATGTCTTCTGTGGATGTTGTATTCATCCTCTAGATGGGCTAAACGTTACTTATGCCTAAGGTGGAGATGTTGACCTTACAAGTGTCTTGTTTATCTCCACTGATATCTCAGCCTTTTTCATCTTCATGAAGGATTCACTTCATGCTGTATATGAATATTCCTACTCCAGAAAATATCCCTACCTCTCTGTGTTCTGCTAAAGTCTTAACTAGTCTGTCATCCATCATTAATGGAAGATGTGTATACTGAAATTATTATTCAGTGGGTGTTTATACTTAATATATTTCTAAAGCCCTAAAAAATTGATATTTGTACCTTTATACTGCTAAGGGTATTCTGCTATACTTGCAGACAGTAGCCTAACGTAATTGTTAACACAGAGGCTTCACGCATCAACTGATGGTAAAAGACGCCAAGACGCACAGTTTGGAGGAGAAGTTTGGGGAATCCTGCAGAAGAGGGAGAAGAATGATAATATAAGCCTGAGGGATCAGGAACATCACAAGAAATCCTACAGAATCAACTAACCTGCACCCATAGCCCATAGGGCTCACAGAGCCAATCTGCAAGCTTGCATGAGACTAAGCTAGGCCCTGTGCATATGTGCTACATTTGTATTGCTTGGTCTTCAAGTGGGACTCTTAACAGCAGGAACTGGGCTGTCTCTAACTATGGTGCCTGACCTTAGCACTCTTTCTTCCTGCTGGGCTTCCTCCTCTGCACTCAACAGAAAAAGATCTGCTTAGTCTTACTGCAACTTGATATGCCAAGGCTCTTTGATTTCAAAAGAGAAGGAAGAATGAGTGGATGAGTGAATATGAGGGGAAGGACTGGGAGGAGAGAGAGGAGTGGAAACCATGCCTGGTATAAAAAGTAAACAAACAAATTAGTTATGAAAAAGTGTTTTGTTTTTAATTTTTAAACTTTTTTATTGATTCTTTGTGAACTTCACCTCATGCATTCCAGTCCAACTCATTTTCCCAACACTTCATATCTGCTCTCTGTTTCCAAACTCTCCTCCAAAAGAAATAATTAAAAAAAAAAAAAGCAAACAAAACACAATACCATCTTGTCTTGCCAGCTGTAGTGTGTCACCCAGTGTACTCTTGCCCATGCCATACCACGGCAGACAAAGGGTGGGGCCAGCTCTACTGTGCTCATGTTCTTGAGGCTGACTCACCTGCCTCCCTGCCACCAGGGAAGGTGAGGCCTGGGGCCAGCACAGCCCAGACCAGGGACCTCTCATAGCCATTGGTCAGGTCACAGACATCAACTTAGACCCCAGCTGCATCAGGAACGCAGACCAAGACATGGTCTTGGTGGAAGCCTGGGCCAGGACGTCACTATGACCTTATCGTACCTTGCTCCTCACCACTGTCTAGTCTCCAGTTCCACCTTTCTCCACAGTTACAGATCCCTAGCTTTGCTCTCTCGTCCATCTCTCCACTGCGTCCTCCATCTTTCCCATTTCTCCATCACACATTTGCCCATTGTACAGGTGCCTGCAGCAGGCACCTGGGGGTCTCTCTTCTGGTCACATCAGCCATAGCTGGTACTAAGAACTGTATGTTAGCTTTTGATATTGTTCAACCATCAAGAACAGAGTAGTTTCCCCATCGCGTGACTGTTCTATATATTTTATTCTATTATTCTATTGCCAAACCGAGAAGGCTGTGGCTTGCTCAATATTCAGAAGTAAACAACTGCTTTTCACTACGAGATCACTTTCAGTGGCACACCTCCACCATCACGGCCACACTTCCTAAACGTCCCCAAATGGAGACCACGAACCCATATATGCCTGTGGCAGCGTCCATTCTCATTCAAATCTCCGCATTGTTTTCCGTGGAGATCCCTGACCCCTATCTTTAGTCCTGAGAGCATGGTCCGAAAGCTTGGCTTGAGCACCTTCTGAATGGAGAAGCTATGCTTGCATTTCTGGCAGCTCAGCCACTACATTTGCTTCCAAAATCATCTGACTTGCACTAGCACTAAGCACACTGGATAATCAGCACCTTAGAAGTTTATTGGTTTTTGTTTGTTTGTTTGTTTGTTTGTTTCTTTTACTGGATATGTTTTATTTACACTTTAAATCTTATCCTCTTTCCTGGTTTCTCCTCCAGAAACCCCCTCTCCCACCCCCTTCCCCTGCTTCTATGAGGTTGTTCCTTCACTCACCTACCCACTCCCTCCCAACTATCTACGAATTTACCAGGATACTGGGAATTGGGACTATACCACAGGGGACAGATGCTGGGACTGTGAATAGAGTTACAGCAAAAAGTCACAAGGGGGGTGGCTGCTGCTGAGGTCAAAAAGAAGCCGGCATGAATGTGGGGCTAGGCATGGCGGCGAGATTACTGCACGGCCCAGAAATTAGCCCGGCGAGAGTTTGGGATGGAAATTGCAAACGTAGTGGGTTGGGTTGAGTCGCTTTGCTGATTACAATGAAAATGCAATGTGGCCCAACTGTGCCGCCAACAGCGTCGGATGGTGTCCTTTTTATTTTTAATACTTACCACTACATATATAGGATGGATCCCCAGATGGGACATTCTCTGGATGGCTTTTCCTTCAGTGTCTGTTCCACACTCCGTATTTTCTCCTGTATTTTGTTCCTTCTTCTAAGGACTGATGCATTCATACTTTGGTCTTCCTTCTTCTTGAGCTTCATGTGGTCTCTGAATTGAGTCTTGGGTATTCCGAGCTTTTGGGCTAATATCCACTTTTCGAGGACGGCCTTGTCGGGCATCAACAGGAGGAGAGGCCCATGATCCTGTGAAGTGCCCCAGAGTAAAGGAATGCCAGGGCAGGGGAGGCAGGAGGGAGTGGGTGGGTCGGTGGGGAAACACCCTCATAGGAGCAGGCAGAGGAGAATGGGTTAGGGAGTTTCCAGAGGAGACAAGCGGAAAGGGATAACATTTGAAATGTAAATTTTAAAAAAATCCAATAAAAGAGAAAAAGAAAGGCCCTGGGTTGAGTCCCCAGTGCCAAAAGTATGGGAACAACAAAGAATCTAACGTTTGCTTTTTTAGCTCACTGATTTATCTAAAATGTATTTCTATCAGGATGAACAGTCTCTTTTCTAATAGATGGAATACCTATTATCTAAACTGAGTTGCTAACTAATCTACTACTTTCTCTCGTGCATTTGCGATGTGCCTTCATCATATTTTAATATCCCCGAACACTCACCTCTGCCCCTGGATACTATCTCCTCCTTGCCTATGTTTGTGTCAACATGAGCAATGAACAATTATTCTGAGTAATTTCTTAGTAAACCTATGGATCTGGTAGAACAGGTTTTTACTCTTGAGCTAACTTAAAAATATCACCTAATATGAATAAACTTTTAAAAAATTAGCAAGAAGAAATGGTTCTAAAATTCAAAAAAATATTTTGTTGCTACTTCATAAATGTAATCTTGCTACTGTCATGAATCATTATGTAATAGATACATATTGCAATGCTCTTCAACAACCCGTGTGAACGGGTAATTTCACCCATAAAGGGGTGGCAGAGTACAGGCTAAGACCAACTGCTCCAAACCTTCCCACATACCATCCCTGCTTCTCTTTCACATTCCTGGATTCTTTTCTTAATTAGCTGTTGCTACCTGCATAAATGTTTAAACATATATGTTCCTAAATGTAACATATATTTCTAAACATCTATGTTCCTAAACTAAGTTTGCTTGCTGATATTTGCATATATAAATAGACATGATAATTTGATATTGGATAACCATTTTTTCCTATGAGAAAAGCTTTTATTAATTAATTTATTTTTATTGGATATTTTATGTATTTACATTACAAATGTTATCTCCTTTCCCCCTTTTTCCTTTATCCTCCCCCCTCCTGGCGGTTCTATGGAGATACTCCCACTCCCATCCACTCATTCCTACCAAACCACTCCCAACTCAACACCCTGACATTCCCAAACACTGGGGAAAAGAGCCTTCACAGGACCAAGGGCTTCTCCTCCTGTTCCTGCCAGACAATGCCATCCTCTGCTACGTATGCCTCTAGAACCATGTGTACACTTTGGTTGGTGATTTAGTCCCCAGGAGCTCTGGGAGGTCTGGTTAGTTAATACTGTTGTTCTTCCTATGGGGTTGCAAACCCATTCAACTCCTCCATTGAGGTCCCCATTCTCAGGCCAATTGTTAGCTGTAAGAATCCTCATGTATCAGTAAGGCTCTGGCAGAGCCTCTCATGAGACATGCTTATTAGGCTCCTGTCAGCAAGCACTTCTCTGTATTAGCAATAGGGACTAGCTTTGGTGGTTGCATATGGGATTGATCCCCATGTGAGGCAGTCTCTGGATGACCTTTCCTTCAATCCCTGCTCCACTCTTTGTCCTTGTATTTCCTCCCATGAGTATTTTCCCCCTTCTAAGAAGGACTGAAAAATTCAAATTTGGTCTTCTTTCTTCTTGAGTTTCATGTGGTCAGTGAATTCTTTCTTGACTATTCCAAGCTTTCAGGCTGATATCCATTTATCAGTGAGTGCATACAGATGTACATTCTTCTCTGATTGGGTTAACTCACTCAGGATATTTTCTAGTTCCATCCACTGGCCTAAGAATTTCATGAAGTCATTGTTTTTAAAAGCTGAGCAGTACCTTATTGTGTGAATGTACAGCAACTTCTGTATCCATTCCTCTGTTGAAAGACATCTGAGTTGTTTCCAGCTTCTGGCTATTATAAATATGGCTGCTATGAACATAGTTGAGTATGTGTCCTTGTTTATGTTAGAGCATCATTTGGGCATATGATCAGGAGAGGTATAGTTGGGTCCTCAGATATTGCAAAGTCTAGTTTTCTGAGGAACATCCAGACTGATTTCCAGAGTGGTTGTACCAGCTTGCAATCCCAGCAACAATGGAGGAGTGTTCTTCTTTCTCCACATCCTCACCAGCATCTGCTGTTAGCTGAGTTTTTGATCTTAGCCCTTCTGACTGGTAAGAGGTGGAATCTCAGAGTTGTTTAGATTTGTCTGATGACTAAGGATGTTGCACATTTCTTTAGTTGCTTCTCAGCCATTCAATAGTCCTCAGTTGAGAATTTTTATTTAGCTCTGTACCCCATTTAGAAAAGGGTTATTTGGTTCTCCAGAGTTTAACTTCTTGAGCTCTTTGTATATATTAGATATTAGCCCTTTATTGGATGTAGGATTAGTAAAGATTTTTTATCTATCTGTTCATTACCATTTTGTCCTAACGACAGTGTCCTTTGCCTTACAGAACCTTTGCAATATTATGAGTTCCCATTTGTTGAATATTGGTCTTAGAGCCTAAGCCATTGGTGTCCTGTTCAAGAAAAATTTCCCTGTCCCCACTTACTATTAGTTTCAGTATATCTGGTTTTATGTGGGGCTTCTTAATACACTTCAACTTGAACTATGTTCAAGGTGATAGGAATTGATCAATTTGAATTCTTCTACATGCGACCTCCAGGTGAACCAGCACCATTTGTTGAAAATGCTATCTTTATATTTTTTAATAAAAATTGGTTGAAAGCTGATTTTATTCGATATTAGAATGGCTATTACAGCTTGTTTCTGGGGACGATTTGCTTGAAAAACTTCTCCAGCCTTTTACTCTGAGTGTCTGTCTTTGCCACTGAGGTGCATTTCTTATATGCAGCAAAATCCTTTGTCCTGTTTCTATAACCAGTCTGTTAGTTTATGTCTTTTTATTTGGAAATTCAGTCCACTGATATCAAGAGATATTAAGGAAGAGTAATTGTTGTTTCCTGTTATTTTAGTTGTTAGAGGTGAAATTATGTTTGTGTGGCTATTTTCTTTTGAGTTTGTTGCAAGAACATTACTTTCTTGCTTTTTCTAGGGTGTAATTTGTCAAATTTTGTTGGATTTTTCCATCTATTATCCTTTGTAGGGCTGGATTTATGAAAATATATTGAGTAAATTTGGTTTTATCATGGAATATCTTGGTTTCTCCATCTATCTTAATTGAGAGTTTTGATGGATATAATAGCCTGGGCTGGCATTTGTGCTCTCTTAGGATCTGTATGACATCTGCCCAGGTTCTTCTGGATTTCATATTCTCTGGTGAGAAGTCTGGTGTAATTCTGATAGGTCTGACTTTATATGTTACTTGACCTTTTCCCATTACTGCTTTAAATATTCTTTTTTTTTTTTTTGCTTTGTGTATTTTGTGTTTTGACTATTATGTGATGGAAGGAATTTCTTTTCTGGTCCAATCTATTTGGAGATCTGTAGGCTTCTTGTATGTTCTTGGGCATCTCTTTCTTTAGGTTAGAGAAGTTTTCTTCTACAATTATGATGAAAATATTACTGGTCCTTTATGTTGGGAATCTTTGCTCTCTTCTATACCTATTATCTGTAGATTTGGTCTTCTCATTGTGTCCTAGATTTTCCTGAGTATTTTGGGTTAGGAGCTTTGTGCATTTTGCATTTTCTTTGACTATTCTTTCAATATTTTCTATGGCATCTTCTGTCCCTGAGATTCTATCTTCTATCTCCTGTATTCTGTTGGTAATGTTTGCATCTATGACTCCTATCTCTTTCCTAGATTTTCTATCTCTAGGGTTGTCTCTCTTTGTGATTTCTTTATTGTTTCTACTTCCATTTTTATATGCTGAATGGTTTTGTTCAATTTCTTCACCTGTTTGGCTGTGTACTCTTGTAACTCTTTTAGAGATTTTCATGTTTCCTCTTTAATGGCTTCTGCTTGTTTACCTGTGCTTTCTTATTTCCTTAAGGGGATTATTTATGTCCTTTTTAAAGTCCTCTATCATCTTCATGGGATGTGTTTTTTAAGTCCAAATCTTGCTTTTCTTGTGTGTTGGGTTATCTAGTATTTGCTGTGGTGGCAGAACTGAGTTGTGATGATGCCAAGTAGTCTTGATTTCTGTTGCTTAGGTTCTTGAACTTGCCTCTTGCCATCTTGTTTTTTTTTTTTTTTTTTTTTTTTTTTTAACTTGAGTATTTCTTATGTACATTTGGCAAACATCCCTTCCCTCCCCCCTTCCTTATGGGTGTTCCTCCCCCCCCTCCCCCATTGCCCCCTCCCCAACAGTCTAGTTCACTGGGGGTTCAGTCTTAACAGGACCCAGGGCTTCCCCTTCCACTGGTGCTCTTACTAGGATATTCATTGCTACCTATGAGGTCAGAGTCCAGGGTCAGTCCATGTATAGTCTTTAGGTAGTGGCTTAGTCCCTGGAAGCTCTGGTTGCTTGCATTGTTGTACATATGGAGTCTCAAGCCCCTTCAAGCTCTTCCAGTTCATTCTCTGATTCCTTCAACGGGGGTCCCGTTCTCAGTTCAGTGGTTTGCTGCTGGCATTCGCCTCTGTATTTGCTGTATTCTGGCTGTGTCTCTCAGGTTCGATCTACATCCGGCTCCTGTCGGTCTGCACTTCTTTGCTTCATCCATCTTGTCTAATTGGGTGGCTCTATATGTATGGGCATGGCTCTGAATGGGTGTTCCTTCAGTCTCTGTTTTAATCTTTGCCTCTCTCTTCCCTGCCAAGGGTATTCTTGTTCCCCTTTTAAAGAAGGAGTGAAGCCTTCACATTTTGATCATCTGTCTTGAGTTTCATTTGTTCTAGGCCACTAGGGTAATTCAAGCATTTGGGCTAATAGCCACTTATCAGTGAGTGCATACCATGTATGTCTTTCTGTGATTGGGTTAGCTCACTCAGAATGATATTTTCCAGTTCAACCATTTGCCTCTGAATTTCATAAAGTCGTTGTTTTTGATAGCTGAGTAATATTCCATTGTGTAGATGTACCACATTTTCTGTATCCATTCCTCTGTTGAAGGGCATCTGGGTTCTTTCCAGCTTCTGGCTATTATAAATAAGGCTGCGATGAACATAGTGGAGCACGTGTCTTTTTTATATGTTGGGGCATCTTTTGGGTATATGCCCAAGAGAGGTATAGCTGGATCCTCAGGCAGTTCAATGTCCAATTTTCTGAGAAACCTCAGACTGATTTCCAGAATGGTTGTACCAGTCTGCAACCCCACCAACAATGGAGGTGTTCCTCTTTCTCCGCATCCTCGCCAGCATTTGCTGTCACCTGAGTTTTTGATCTTAGCCATTCTCACTGGTGTGAGGTGAAATCTCAGGGTTGTTTTGATTTGCATTTCCCTGATGACTAAAGATGTTGAACATTTCTTTAGGTGTTTCTCAGCCATTCGGCATTCCTCAGCTGTGAATTCTTTGTTTAGCTCTGAACCCCATTTTTTAATAGGGTTGTTTGTCTCCCTGCGGTCTAACTTTTTGAGTTCTTTGTATATTTTGGATATAAGGCCTCTATCTGTTGTAGGATTGGTAAAGATCTTTTCCCAATCTGTTGGTTGCCGTTTTGTCCTGACCACAGTGTCCTTTGCCTTACAGAAGCTTTGTAGTTTTATGAGATCCCATTTGTCGATTCTTGATCTTAGAGCATAAGCCATTGGTTTTTTGTTCAGGAAATTTTTTCCAGTGCCCATGTGTTCCAGATGCTTCCCTAGTTTTTCTTCTATTAGTTTGAGTGTGTCTGGTTTGATGTGGAGGTCCTTGATCCACTTGGACTTAAGCTTTGTACAGGGTGATAAGCATGGATCGATCTGCATTCTTCTACATGTTGACCTCCAGTTGAACCAGCACCATTTGCTGAAAATGCTATCTTTTTTTCCATTGGATGGATTTGGCTCCTTTGTCAAAAATCAAGTGACCATAGGTGTGTGGGTTCATTTCTGGGTCTTCAATTCTATTCCATTGGTCTATCTGTCTGTCTCTGTACCAATACCATGCAGTTTTATCACAATTGCTCTGTAATACTGCTTGATTTCAGGGATAGCGATTCCCCCATAAGTCCTTTTATTGTTGAGCATAGTTTTAGCTATCCTGGGTTTTTTGTTATTCCAGATGAATTTGCAAATTGTTCTGTCTAACTCTTTGAAGAATTGGATTGGTATTTTGATGGGGATTGCATTGAATCTGTAGATCGCTTTTGGCAGAATGGCCATTTTTACTATATTAATCCTGCCAATCCATGAGCATGGGAGATCTTTCCATCTTCTGAGGTCTTCTTCAATTTCTTTCTTCAGAGTCTTGAAGTTCTTGTTGTACAAATCTTTTACTTGCTTGGTTAAAGTCACACCGAGGTACTTTATATTATTTGGGTCTATTATGAAGGGTGTCGTTTCCCTAATTTCTTTCTCGGCTTGTTTCTCTTTTTTGTGTGAGGAAGGCTACTGATTTATTTGAGTTAATTTTATACCCAGCCACTTTGCTGAAGTTGTTTATCAGCTTTAGTAGTTCTCTGGTGGAACTTTTGGGATCACTTAAATATACTATCATATCATCTGCAAATAGTGATATTTTGACTTCTTCTTTTCGATCTGTATCCCCTTGACCTCCTTTTGTTGTCTGATTGCTCTGGCTAGAACTTCAAGAACTATATTGAATAAGTAGGGGAGAGAGTGGGCAGCCTTGTCTAGTCCCTGATTTTAGTGGGATTGCTTCAAGTTTCTCTCCATTTATTTTAATGTTAGCCACTGGTTTGCTGTATATGGCTTTTACTATGTTTAGGTATGGGCCTTGGATTCCTATTCTTTCCAGGACTTTTATCATGAAGGGGTGTTGAATTTTGTCAAATGCTTTCTCAGCATCTAATGAAATGATCATGTGGTTTTGTTCTTTCAGTTTGTTTATATAATGGATCCGTTGATGGTTTTCCGTATATTAAACCATCCCTGCATGCCTGGGATGAAGCCTACTTGATCATGGTGGATGATTGTTTTGATGTGCTCTTGGATTCGGTTTGCCAGAATTTTGTTGAGTATTTTTAAATCGATGTTCATAAGGGAAATTGGTCTGAAGTTCTCTTTCTTTGTTGGGTCTTTGTGTGGTTTAGGTATAAGAGTAATTGTGGCTTCATAGAAGGAGTTCGGTAGTGCTCCATCTGTTTCAATTTTGTGGAATAGTTTGGATAATATTGGTATGAGGTCTTCTATGAAGGTCTGATAGAATTCTGCACTAAACCCGTCTGGACCTGGGCTCTTTTTTTTGGTTGGGAGACCTTTAATGACTGCTTCTATTTCCTTAGGAGTTATGGGGTTGTTTAACTGGTTTATCTGTTCCTGATTTAACTTCGGTTTACCTGGTATCTGTCTAGGAAATTGTCCATTTCCTGCAGATTTTCAAGTTTTGTTGAGTATAGGCTTTTATAGTAAGATCTGATGATATTTTGAATTTCCTCTGAATCTGTAGTTATGTCTCCCTTTTCATTTCTGATTTTGTTAATTTGGACACCCTCTCTGTGTCCTCTCGTTAGTCTGGCTAAGGGTTTATCTATCTTGTTGATTTTCTCAAAGAACCAACTTTTGGTTCTGTTGATTCTTTCTATGGTCCTTTTTGTTTCTACTTGGTTGATTTCGGCTCTGAGTTTGATTATTTCCTGCCTTCTACTCCTCCTGGGTGTATTTGCTTCTTTTTTTGTTCTAGAGCTTTTTTAGGTGTGCTGTCAAGCTGCTGACATATGCTCTTTCCTGTTTCTTTCTGCAGGCACTCAAGCGCTATGAGTTTTCCTCTTAGCACAGCTTTCATCGTGTCCCATAAGTTTGGGTATGTTGTACCTTCATTTTCATTAAATTCTAAAAGTTTTAATTTCTTTCTTTATTTCTTCCTTGACCAGGTTATCATTGAGTAGAGCATTGTTCAATTTCCACGTATATGTGGGCATTCTTCCCTTATTGTTATTGAAGACCAGCTTTAGGCCGTGGTGGTCCGATATGCACGCATGGGATTATTTCTATCTTTCTGTACCTGTTGAGGCCCGTTTTTGACCAATTATATGGTCAATTTTGGAGAAAAGTACCATGAGGAGCTGAGAAGAAGGTATATCCTTTTGCATTAGGGTAGAACGTTCTATAAATATCCGTTAAGTCCATTTGGCTCATGACTTCTCTTAGTCTGTCTACGTCTCTGTTTAATTTCTGTTTCCATGATCTGTCCATTGATGAGAGTGGGGTGTTGAAGTCTCCTACTATTATTGTGTGAGGTGCAATGTGTGTTTTGAGCTTTAGTAAGGTTTCTTTTACGTATGCAGGTGCCCTTGTATTTGGGGCATAGATATTTAGGATTGAGAGTTCACCTTGGTGGATTTTTCCTTTGATAAATATAAAGTGTCCTTCCTTATCTTTTTTGATGACTTTTAGTTGAAAATTGATTTTATTTGATTTTAGAATGGCCACTCCAGCTTGCTTCTTCCGACCATTTGCCTGGAAAGTTGTTTTCCAGCCTTTCACTCTGAGGTAGTGTCTGTCTTTGTCTCTGAGGTGTGTTTCCTGTAGGCAGCAGAATGCAGGGTCCTCGTTGCGTATCCAGTTTGTTAATCTATGTCTTTTTATTGGGGAGTTGAGGCCATTGATGTTGAGAGTTATTAAGGAATAGTGATTATTGCTTCCTGTTATATTCATACGTGGATGTGTTATGTTTGTGTGCTTTTCTTCTCTTTGTTTTGTTGCCAAAACGATTAGTTTCTTACCTCTTCTTGGGTATAGCTTGCCTCCTTATGTTGGGCTTTACCATTTATTATCCTTTGTAGTGCTGGATTTGTAGAAAGATATTGTGTAAATTTGGTTTTGTCATGGAATATCTTGGTTTCTCCATCTATGTTAATTGAGAGTTTTGCAGGATACAGTAGCCTGGGCTGGCATTTGTGTTCTCTTAGGGTCTGTATGACATCAGTCCAGGATCTTCTGGCCTTCATAGTTTCTGGCGAAAAGTCTGGTGTGATTCTGATAGGTCTGCCTTTATATGTTACTTGACCTTTTTCCCTTACTGCTTTTAATATTCTTTCCTTATTTTTATTTGGTGTTTTGACTATTATGTGACGGGAGGTGTTTCTTTTCTGGTCCAATCTATTTGGAGTTCTGTAGGCTTCTTGTATGCCTATGGGTATCTCTTTTTTTAGGTTAGGGAAGTTTTCTTCTATGATTTTGTTGAAGATATGTACTGGTCCTTTGAGCTGGGAGTCTTCACTCTCTTCTATACCTATTATCCTTAGGTTTGATCTTCTCATTGAGTCCTGGATTTCCTGTATGTTTTGGACCAGTAGCTTTTTCCGCTTTACATTATCTTTGACAGTTGAGTCAATGATTTCTATGGAATCTTCTGCTCCTGAGATTCTCTCTTCCATCTCTTGTATTCTGTTGGTAAAGCTTGTATCTACAGCTCCTTGTCTCTTCTTTTGGTTTTCTATATCCAGGGTTGTTTCCATGTGTTCTTTCTTGATTGCTTCTATTTCCATTTTAATTCCTTCCACTGTTTGATTGTGTTTTCCTTTAATTCTTTCAGGGATTTTTTGTGTCTCCTCTGTATGGGCTTCTACTTGTTTATTTATGTTTTCCTGGAATTCTTTCATGCATTTTTTGCGATTCCTCTCTGTAGGCTTCTACTTGTTCTCTAAGGGAGTTCATCATGTCTTTCTTGAAGTTCTCCAGCATCATGATCAAATATGATTTTGAATCTAGATCTTGCTTTTCTGGTGTGTTTGGATATTCCATGTTTGTTTTGATGGGAGAATTGGGCTCCGATGGTGCCATGTAGTCTTGGTTTCTGTTGCTTGGGTTCCTGCGCTTGCCTCTCGCCATCAGATTATCTCTAGTGTTACTTTGTTCTGCTATTCCTGACAGTGGCTAAACTGTCCTATAGGCCTGTGTGTCAGGAGTGCTGTAGACCTGTTTTCCTCTCTTTCAGTCAGTTATGGGGACAGAGTGTTCTGCTTTCAGGCGTGTAGTTTTCCTTTCTACAGGTCTTCAGCTGTTCCTGTGGACCTGTGCCTTGAGTTCACCAGGCAAGTCACTTGCAGCAGATAAGTTAGTCTTACCTGTGGCCCCCAGGCTCGGGTTAGCTCATGAGGTTCTGCCCACGGGCTCTCCAGCAGTGGCAGCGACCAGGAAGATCTCGCCGCCTCTTCCGGGGAGCCTCCGTGCCCAGGGTTCAGATGGCCTCCGGTGTTTTCCTCTGGAATCAGCAATGTGTGTAGAGAGCAGTCTCTTCTGGTTTCGCAGGCGTGTCTGCCTCTCTGAAGGTTTAGCTCTCCCTCCCACGGGATTTGGGTGCAGAGAACTGTTTATCCGGTCTGTTTCCTTCAGGATCCGGCGGTGTCTCAGGCAGGGCTCCTGCTGCTCCTGGGCCCTCCCCACAGGAACCCAGGGCCTTGTACAGTTTCCTCTTGGGTCAGGGATGTGGGCAGGGGTGGGCAGTGTTGGTGGTCTCTTCCGCTCTGCAGCCTCAGGAGTGCCCACCCGACCAGGCAGTAAGGTATCTCTCCACGGGTTCTGGGAGCAGAGGCTGCTGCGGGCGGGATCATGGTGTGGGACTTCCGGTAAACACAGGGCGTGCCTGGTCCTAGAGGATTCTGCCTCTGTTGTCCCGATTCCACCAGGCAAGTCACTTGCAGCAGATAAGTTAGTCTTACCTGTGGCCCCGAGGCTCGGGTTTGCTCGCGGGTTTTTTTCACGCGGTCGCCGTACGTAGGAGCTATTGGCGTGACTTGAGTTGAGACGTGTGCGCTTCCTCCGAGCCTCCGTGCACCAGGGTTCCAGATGGCCTCCGGTGTTTTCCTCTGGAATCAGCAATGTGTGTAGAGAGCAGTCTCTTCTGGTTTCGCAGGCGTGTCTGCCTCTCTGAAGGTTTAGCTCTCCCTCCCACGGGATTTGGGTGCAGAGAACTGTTTATCCGGTCTGTTTCCTTCAGGATCCGGCGGTGTCTCAGGCAGGGCTCCTGCTGCTCCTGGGCCCTCCCCCACAGGAACCTCTTGCCATCTTGTTATCTCTGTTGTTAGTTGGTCTTGATGTCTTTCTTTGGGTCTTGTCCCTCCTGTGGGCCTTTGAGCATGTAATCTTAGGAGACAGAACACTCTTGGAAGACCAGCTCCCTCAGGGCAGGTTTTGGGTCCAGAGGGCTGTGAGACAGCCTTAGTTTTGGGTGCAGATGGGAGACTGGAAGGAGGATAACCAATGTTTAGTAAGTGAGCTTTGAGTTGAATGCTTCAGTTTGGATGGGGCTTTAGATATTTTCCTCCAGAATTTACTTGCTCTCCAGAGTAAGGTAGAACCAATCTCTGTCTCAATTAATGATACTCTGCTATGCTTGCAGAGAGAAATATAGTATAACTGTCCTTTGAGAGACTACAACTAGCAACAAATGGAAACATCCAAACCTTAGATGGAACTCGAGGTGTCATACAAAATAGTTGGAGAAAGATTGAGGGACCCAATGAGGACAGGAACACCACAGTAAGACAAATAGAGTCAGCTAACCTGGACCCTCGGAGGCTCCCAGAGACTGAATCACCAACCACAGAGTGTGCATGGATTAGACCTATACCCTCTACACATATGTAGCAGATGAGTAGATTGGTCTTCATGCAGGTCCTAAAAACAACTGGAGCAGGGGCTGTCTCTGAACCTGCTGCCTGCCTGTCTGCCTGCATGCCTGTGGATCCTGTGCCTCTAACTGAATAGCCTTGTCTGACCTCAGTAAGAGAGGATGTGCCTAGTGCCCCCAGTGACTTGATGTGTGTGTGTGTGTGTGTGTGTGTGTGTGTGTGTGTGTGTGTGTGTGTCTGGGAGTTAACGCTCAGAGGGGATTTCCCCTTCTATAGAGAGAAAGGGAATGGGGAATGTGGGAGGACTTGGGTGAGGGGATACTGGGAGGAGAAGAAGGGCTTATATTGGATTGTAAAGGTAATAAATACATAATATTTAGAAAGAATAAATGTCATAATGGAAAATATTAGGTCAACTCCAATATATTAGTTATGTCTCTGAGAGCTTATATTTTCTCACATGCCATGATCTGTCTATCCTCCATGATGCTGTCTGCCACTGGACCCTTTCCATTTATCAATGCAATCAGTTTATGTGACCTAAGACTTTTCATTTAGGGAACTGTGAACTATATGAATTCAAATAGAATTTTGCAATATCAGCTAAATGCAGTGGAATAAAGGTATAGTGGAAAACAGCTCTCCTCAATATATTACCTAACATTTTATTTTGTTTATTGAATTAATAATGTTCCTCTAAATAATTAAAACATTTTGGTAGTACACAAGTATAGTATAGTATAGAATATGGTATAGAATAATGCAAACCTACAAAAAATATAATGAAACATGGATTTTCTTAAAAATGCACATTTTATCTAAGTTTTCAATCTTATTGTTCCAAAGGTTGGATATTGTTTTCTTGTTTTTTTCTCAATTTTCAGTTTCTGTTTAGGTGTTCCCCCATTTTCATCTCAATACATTAACATTTTTAATGTAAAATATAATTTATCAGATCTTTTAAATCATACTATTTCTACAGAAAATTAACCTTCATATTATAAATTTGCCCTCAGATTTATTACTTAATATGTAATTCATTTAATTTCATCTGGGACATTACATTATGTACTCTTTAAATATCCACATTTACTTTATTCTCATTTTCTTTTATTATTAGTTTGTTTATGATGGAAGTCTCAACCCAATTCACTATGCAACCAAAGCTGACCTTAAACTCATAATTTAAGTGCCTCAACATCTTGAAGTTGGGAATGAGAGTGTATGTTTAGCAGCATGTCAAAAGTATATATTATTTTCTGGTAGCATTCTAAGCTATATCTTCTAATCATGTTAATTAAATCTAAGAACTTGATACTATATATTATAGCATAGATACTTTTATATTCATTTTTGATATATTTCTTCCTTAGAATTTAGATAAAATATTATATGAAGATAACAACTATGTATGGCTAAAGGAAAGCAGTATAGCAAAAACTTTCAACATGTTCTCTAACATTGAAAGACATCTTTCATTATCATCTTTAATTTTTCATTAATTTATTTCCTCTTCTTAATTATTTCACAATGGAGTGAAGCTCTCATGGGTTATTATGTCAAGAAAGCATGTAAGTTGGAAGAATTTGAAATCAAAATTTGGATACTTGAATCTCAAACTGATTTGGAAAAATATTAATAAACTAGAACAAAAATGTAACAGAAGATTAGCAGCAAATTGTATGACGCTCCTTGAGTTATTGTTGTTTACTTCATCTCTGTAAAACTGGAACCGGCTGAAACTGTTCGTGAGGAATTTAAAAGAACTCTCTATATCTACAGATTATCAAGCTATGTGGATGTTTGCAGAAAATCCAGACTTCTCAGGATTCATTAGTCCTTTTTTCAAGTAGACATAAGTCTCCCAATGCTTGTCCTAAGTATAGACAAAAAATTAAAATTCTGCTTCCTCTGCAAATCTCCCTGGAATGGGTCCATGCCAACCCTCTCAAAAGTGAAGACATTTAAATTAATGTCTGACTAAATAAGGAATAATAAATTTCAACCTAGGAGAACTCATAAAGGAAGATCAATCCTATCAGTGAGGGAAATGGATGGTGCAGGTCACACAATGGAAGAACAGAGGAGATGTGTGGGAGGACTGTGATAAGGAACAGCCCTGGAAACAAGTGAGTAGCATATCTGATAGGTGATGAAGTAAAAGAGAATGCATGCCAGGATCTGCTATGACTCAAAGGCCATGGGGACAGAGCTGAATTGCATCCAAAGTGGTGAGGAGCTGCAGACAGACTTCAAGCACAAGGCTGCCATTTAATCCTAAACTCCTCATTATTCCTCAAGGCCCAAGGGCATTGAAGATGCTCACTCTGTAAATTGCCAAAACAGTATCAACCCATCTTTAGCTTGATACCAAATAAAGTCGGACTCCCAAGGTATAATTTGTAAACCAAATGATATTATTCTTATACTGTGACCTGGGGAGAAGGAAATATGCACTGTATCAATTTCAGCTGTCTGGATATGGGAAGAAAATCTAATGTTCTCACCTTGAAAGATTACACTGCCTGTTGTAAATATTTCTCCAGTGTATAATTCCCATTTGGATGAGTTTTTATCTTGAATAAAACTTTAGTCCATTAAAGCCAAAGGGGAACAGAATAAAAATGATGTGATATTTAAAACTAAAGAAAAATGATATTCTACAATGAATGCATGAGGCTGTGCTCTGTCATTGCTCTCATATCCAGAGACTGTGCGGAATGACAGTTTTGCTAACAGGGCACTTTCGGTGGGGCCAGTGTCTGCTGAAAGAGAGCTATTAGGGAAATAAATGATTCCTCTCAGTATCTCTGTACCAGCATGCATTTTATGCAGCTTCATTGTATTGTAGCCTCTGCACATGTATACAGGGACTCTTCTGAAGTGTACGTGACAAATATGTTCAAAAGCCATCATTCCATGTCCTGTGTTAAAATTAACCTAGCACCAAAAGATATATAGGTGTCACCTCTGAAGGACTCTCATTTTCTGAGAGAAAACAACCAGTATTAGATACATTATCTTTATTCATTAAACTTATTATTTCATAACTTATTATTGTCATTATCGATAAAACAGTTTTGGTTTTGATTTAAGAACCAATTTAGTCATCTCAATGTTCTCTAGGAAAAACAAAAAAATTCATACTGTAGTAATATTAAGGTTGTTATATGAACTTGACTATTACTAAATAAAAGAGGGCAGCTAGATGTGGTTACTTATACCTAGAATCCCAGCATCTGAAGGATTGAGCCAGGAGATTCATGAGGTGATAGCTGACTTGCATTATATGGTCAGAAAGGATATATAATGAACCTTTCTCTTCACTAATCAAATAAATACATAAATGAAAATGGAGTATTCAGGACTACCAGTTTTTATAATTAGGAAATTTTGAGAATTAGAATAAGTTAGTTATATTAAAAGCCAAGGGATTTGAAATAGACCACAAATAATAATATGAGTAAAATGGTACAATTAGCAAAAAAACAATTCCCTTGATTTACAATTTTATCTTGAAAAAATTCTATACAAAATTAGGGATGGGTCAAGGTTTTCCATGATTAATCCCTGTATACTTTATCTACACCTAAGAAGCTTCACAAATATTTTAGCAAACTTTATATGGACACAGAAGCTGTTTATTGTAAAAAATTCTACAGATTTCCCATTTGTAAGGATTCATGTAGATCCCCAAAACATATTTTGCAAAACATGCATCCTAAGTGACCATAACCCAGTCTTTACCCAGTTATGCCCCAATTCATTTTCTTTTGAAATGCATTTTTACAATGTATATTTTATTCTCCTCCTAAGCATGTATGTTGTCCCTTAAATAACATACACACACACACACACACACACACACACACACACGCACACATGCACAAACACACAAAAAATTTGAATTCTGTAAAATTTCAAACATGGTTTTGGTTGTCAAAAATATTCTCAAAATAATATTTTTCTATAATCTGAATTACCCAGTGAGGCTCTGTCATGAAAGATAAAGAAAAATTAGAAGTTAAGGAAAAGGAAGAAAAGTTAATAAATTCTTAAATATGAAATCATCTTATACCGTGCTGCTTATTTTGATTTTCTTAATCTGATGTGGGTCAAGAGTAATGAAACTTTATAGTCTTGAGATTAAAGTTAGTTTTAATAATTACAAACATTTTATGGAGCATCTCAAAGCAAGATTGTATATGCTATTCAACCATTGTATTAGTTAAGGTTTTTATTGACATGAAGAAGAGCATGGTAACTCTTCAAAAGGAAAACAGTTAATTTGGTCTGGGTTATGGCTTCAAAAGTTTGGTACCTTTTCATCGTGGCAGGAAGCATGGCAGCATGTAAGAAGACACAGTACTAAAGAAACTGACCATTCTACATCTTGATGCAAAGGCAGCAGGAAAAGAACTGTGTGCCACTAAGCCTGGGCTTAAGTATCTGAGACCTCAAAGCCCACCCTTATAGTGACATATTTTTTTTCAACAATACCACACCTACTCCAACAAGGCCACACCTCCTAATAATGAAACTCTATTGTAGAAAGTTATCATATGTGTTAATTAATTTGCTTCTGTGGAGGGGTTGCTCAGGATCAAATAGGCTCCATTATTCTATACTTTGATAACCAGAAAGTTTCCAATGGAGTACCATCAACCATGACATTGTATCTAATTACATAAATAATCTATACTTGATAGTCAAAAATACATGCAATTTCACACACAAGTTTAGAATGTAATCCATGAAGTTCTTTCACAGATTTTTTTTCCTCCTAGTATCTGTTCAGAATCATTTCATAGTAGACAAACTGATCATCTTCACTACTTTCCCAAATGAATTTATTAATGACTTCAATTTATCAGTTGTCTTTTAAGCAAGTGCTGTTTCTGATGTGAATTACAATCTTAGAATTACAGGATGTGAATATCATTTCACAAATATCTAATAGGACTAATATAGTAATGCATCCATTCAACAAATATTTGTCAAAGGTCTATCATTTTCTTTGTATCATATGTATTTACTAAAATATGCAAAATAAAAGAAACAGTAACATGATCTCAGCCTCCCTAGGAGTATTTACATTTGTATGGAATGAAAATAATGTGGGTGGTGATTTGTACAAGAAAGGGCTCCATAGGTTCATATGTTTGACACTATGGAGTCTTAGGGAATGACACTATTTGAAAGGATGAGAAAGTGGGGCCTTATTAGAGGAAATGTGTCACTGTGAGTGACCATAGCTTTGTGATTTCAAGGGCCCAAGACAGGCCCAGTGTCTTTCTTTCTTTTGGTGTGTACTTCTTGTATGTAGCTTTTACTATTCCACCTAAACTCCAATAATGGACCACACTACCATACCCCACCCAGAGAATATTGGATCTGTGGCTTAATTGCATAGATGTACATAGCTGTTCAACTCCAATTTGTGTTTTTGGCATAATTATTTGGTGTTACTTATCTCCTGCCTGGAGAAGCATACCCTTACCAATATTTTTAGCTCTGCACCTCTCTACCTTCCCTCACCTTGCTCAGTTATATTTAATCCCAGCTTAATACCTCCAATCATCTGCCTATAGAAGTGGCCTGTAGCCATTCTGTCTGAAATCTCATATGGCTCCTTGGCTTTTCTCTCTCAGAAGCATGGTGAACTCTCCCTTCCTCTCTCTCCAACATCTGATTGCATGCGTTCAGGGACCCAGAAGTTTCACCTATTTCTACTGCCCAATAATTGGCCCATGCTGTCTTTTCTGCTAGATCAAGAACCAAGTGGAAAACAAGACCTTAGCATCAGAACAACCCCTGCTACCTGCAGATCTACATGTAGAAATCTGCACTACTATGCCTGCTGGTGTGCTACCATGCTCTCAACCATAAGGATAATGGAGTAAACTTCTGAAACTGTAAGCAAGTCCCAATTTAATTATACATATGAATTACCTTGGTCATGGTTTCTCTCCAGAGCAATAGAACACTGAGACAATCTCAGAAGGAATAATGTGACATGCTATACACAAGTTATTCCGTTTCATGCAGACTGTGAGTATCCTACAGATACATAGTTATCAGAGATCAAAAGAAATTTCAAATACCATAGCTACTACATTTCGACATCAGTGAACATTTTGCAATGTTACCCACAATAAAATTTATTAGACTATCATCTAAACAAGGTTTTTAACTTCTATTCTTACTTCAGCATTTTTTCAGCCATAGACACATATTATTTGCAAAAGAAAATCCCAACCATGTGAAAAAGAGATATACCCTTTTGTTTATAAGCCTGGTTACATAGAAGAAACCTGAAATAGCAGCTGCCCTCTCTAGATCTCACTATATTTTAAAGACAGCATTCGATTATTCATTGAAATATCCCTGCAATGCATCAGTATGAGATTACTTGCATTACATACAGCACCTTTCTTCCTTGGACCTTGAAGGTGCCTTTTACAGAATCAGGCATAAAAGAAGGTAATTCTCATAGTGCTCCAGGGAGATGGAAAAACATATTAAAAACCATGGAAAGACCAAATTACTGTTGGTGACTAGGGAAATAAGAGTCATTGAAAGTACAGAGGTATACAGCAGCTACGGGGAAAATATAAACCTTCGTTCTTATTTTTTAGAGCAACAGGCCTTCCTACAGAATACAAGGAGATGAGCACAGATGGAAATGGAAACATAAGACCAGTTACTGTAAAGGAAAACCTCATATTTATTCTAGGTCTTCAGAATCAGGACATGCAATGTTGCTGGAACCTTGTTCAGTTGTCCTCAATTTTGCTCATCTATTACCTCACATATCACAAACATTCTGTCTGTTTACTTTGATTCATAGAAAAGATTCTTCAAACAGGCTTAACAGTTTCAGGCGCTCCTTGCATTTGCTAGTGTTCGTGCTTCAGGAACAAACTGCTATGGTTCAGGTATGGTGTATTACTCTCTCAAGACTTCATTTCTTCAGTTTTCATCTACATTTGAAGGTATCAAGAAATAGTTTAATCTGATTGATTTGGGAATTAAACAAATCCCTCAAGGTAGCATTTTTGGCGACTGAATCTTGGTGTTATATGAATGAGGATAAAAACCAGATGGTTATCCACTCAGATACATACATGTTCTATGGCTTCTGCCATGTAATTCCTGCAATGCCTCAGCTCTTTGAGAAGATGGTTATTGTCAGACATAGTATGTGAGCTAATAACTTCTCTTCTTACTCATACCTCCAAGCTTAACACTGAGTTATTGGCAACAGAAAACAGATTCATTCAAAAGCTAACAAAGAAAGAACATGAAATCCATGGTCAATACTGTGATGTTCATCACTATGTCTTCTGTGTCAGACATAGGGCAGGCGAGTCAGGAAATATTTATCGAACAAATAGATGGCTTCTCTTAAAAAAGATTGAAGAGACAGGGAGGAAAATCCAGCTTGCTAAAAGCTATATTGAATTTCTCTGCTGTGCTTCTAACTGGTTTCAAATACCTATTCATTTACAAAGGTTACTTGTAACCTGATCTCCTCCTCCTTTTCCTCCTCCTCCTCCTCCTTTTCTTCCTCTTCCTCCTCCTTTTCTTCCTCTTCCTCCTCCTCCTATTCCTTTTCCTCCTCCTCCTCCTCCTCCTCCTCCTTTTCCTCCTCTCTCTCTCTCTCTCTCTCTCTCTCTCTCACACACACACACACACACACACACACACACACACAAATATACACACATACACACAAACACACACTAGTTTATAGAAATGAGTATATTTTAAGCGGATTGAACAAAGCTGCACAAAAATTTATAAATAAAAGAGGACTTATTCTTATTATCCATCCTTATCTCAGTGATACATTTGTGTCACCCCTACTTTAAAGGGTTATATACTGATTAAGATAGTTCACAAATAGAAATTTTCCTCTTATTGGCCTGCCTTTTTTCTTCTTAATGATTTCTATAGAGCAATGTTTCTGCATCATCAAATGAGACAAAATGCTGCAGCCAGGGCTATTGATCATTCTGTCCTTCCTGACAAGCTCCGCACCTTTCATTCTTGCAGGTGAGGCCCAGGAAGAGGTTATGCATTTAGATACTAATAACTTAATTGATTTCAAGTCTCCAATTACCTGGTAGAAGATGTATAGAATCTACATTCTTTTATGTTTTGAAGAATTGAATTTTCAAAATTTGTAACACTCTAACAGTTACCACTGGAATTTAGGCAGTCAACTCTACCTCTGAAACAAAGGTAAATAACACCTTTCATTACTGAAGAGATACCAAGTGAACACAGTGACACAATCTCAGGAAACGATGTCTGTAAATGCTAACATCCAGAAATACAACAGAAAACGTCTTCAGTCTCATATTGTGGCTTTTAGGGAAATACTGTCCAGCCATGTGGGACATAGATATTTTGTCTTATATTTTTTAATTGACTTTGAAAAGTAAGTTTTTATCTGGCTCTTTATATATCCTCCTTTTTTTATTAATACTTTCCTTTTCAAATTTTATTTATTTACAACCAAAACAGTCTACCTCCCATTGCCCCCTCCTTCCATACCCTTCCCCCTGAGAGATGAACAACCCCCCACTCCCATCCTTCCACCCTGGGTTAGGCATGTTCTATCCCACTGAGGCCAGACAGGTCAACCCTGTTAGGGAATGTCAATCAGGCAACAGCTTTATCTATATTAGTAACAACATTTTTAGTAACAGCAAGAAACTGGAAAAAACTCTGATGCCTCTCAGTTGAAGAATGGATGCAGATAATGCAGTTCATTTAAAAACAAGCTGTTAAAAACAAGGACATCATGAACTTTGCAGAAAAGACGCTGAGACTAGAAAATATCATCCTAAGTATGGTAACCCAGACCCAAAAGAACAAACAGATATAGTATGTGTTTACTGATAAGTCGATATTAGCCATAAAATACAGCCATGATATACCCCAAAGACCCAAAGAAGTTAAACAGAAAGGAAGTCAAAGCAAGTAAACTTGGATTTCACTTAGAAAGAGGAATAAAATAGTCATAGGAGGCAGAGGGAGGCAGGGAACTGAGTGGGAGAGTGGAGAGGGAAGAGAATTGGGAGACAGTCAGGATCAGGTATAGGGAGGGACAAGAGAGAAGGCCAGAGGGCCAGGAGAATGAATGGTGTCTGTAGCACTTGCTCTTTGAACCTCCACTTTCCTCATAACTCTCTGTCCTCATCACTTCCTTAGAACCTCATTTAAACCTTTCAATCCTTGATTTCCTCTCTCTGTTTTCTTGTCACCTATATTCTGCTTTCTCTTTTTCATAATGCATTTATGAAAGCCCTAACCATCAAGGCCCCTTTCTACTCTTGTGACCTCTACAGAGGTCCAAAGCTCAAAGCTAGAATCTATATTTGGTAGAGTATATGTGACATTTGTCCTCTAGACTGGGTCACTTTGTTATTTTCCAGATCCATTCATTAACATACAAAGTTCACAAATTTATTTTTTCTTTCTAACTGAATAAAAGTCCATTTGTAAAATACCATGTTTTAATCTTCCCCACATTAATTGATAAACTCTACTGCTTAGGCATTGTTTATTAAAGCCATCATAACTTTGGATGCATGTATCTGTGTGGTAGGATATAGAATCCTTCGGGTATATAGTGAGTTATATAGGATGGTAATTCTTTTTCAGCTTTCGGATGAGAAATACTCTACTATTTCCAATTCATACTCTGAATATATTTGTATTCTGTGGCTATGCTGGTTGACACTCTTACCTCACTGAATAAAGATCCCTCTTCCCCCACACTGTCGACAGCATTTATTGTCATTTGACTTCTTGTACTGGGGAGTTAGGAGAGAGCATGGCTTAAGAACTCTACAGAGCACTGGCTGCCAAGGAATCACCATGTTGAACAGGCTGGCTTTAATCTCACAGAAATCCACTTGACTCTACTTCCAGAGTGTGGAATTAAAGGCCTGTGCCACCACAGTTGGCATGTTTTGATTTCTTGCTTAACTATTCTGAATCTGGAAACATGGAATCTCAGTGTGCTTCTAATTTATGTTTATACCTACCTAGGAGATCTTGATCAGAGAGGCCACAAAGGCCACCAAAACCAAACATACTCTTGTCATTCTTCTTAGTTTTGCTTCCTAGAATTAGTTGTTAAAACTCTGTTGCTGAATATACTTTACCCTGGTTAACAGATATAGGAACATCAATCTTTGTCTGAGCTATAACATGGCCCAATGGGGGAAACTGGCAGAAGGTATTTCACAGGCTGCTGTGGGAGAAAAGAAATCAACAGTCCTGCTGCAAACCCTAGGAACTATCATTCCAACCCTCCAGGCAAGGACTGTCAACCAGGACCAGTACAACAGTAGTGAAACTATAAAAACCAGTATCATGTAACAGCCTTTTATTAGGGAGACACCCACAACAAGACACACATATGTACACACACACACACACACACACACACACACACACACACACACACACACACGTATGCATGCAAACACGCGCATGCATACCTACCCCAGAAAGTGATGACAAGACAGACAATGTTAACAGTTGCTTGCACCAGAGTGCAACTGAGCGCACTAATGAGCTTTCACTGGGATTATTAACAGGAGCAAAAGCTCAAAATTAGCAGCATCATGGGACAAGCCCATTCTAACAAAGGTGATGACTACAAAAACCTGCTGCCCTGTGGCTCTCCACACAAGTCACAGGCTGTTAATCAGATCAGAGAGATGTCTTCTCTCAGTTTTGCTTGTGCGTCTTTTCCCTGTGCTGCTGTTCACTACTTTGATACAGCTAAGAAGAACATTTAGAATCCTCCAAGTTTCTATTTTACCATTTCTGTACAGTACTGTTTCTCTCCTGTATCTCTTGAAATTCACCTCTCCTCCCGCAGGGCATGTATCAAACTGGAGGTAACTGCTAAACAGCACTTCATTCTTTACTCAGACTCTTTTTGCAATCTTCTCTTCTGCAGGTTTTACCAGGCCTTGGATAATAGAGATGGTGATGTACTGCAAACCATTAAGCTACTTGTCCTAAAGAGTGGTTTTAAGGAGATGTTTCTGCATACCATCAATGGCAAAAGGAAGTTTCCTTTTATGGCTGGTTGAAACTGAAAGTAATCGTTGTCTGTGGATGTAAGCAAACATGTTTAGGACACAGTTTGTTAGGCCCATTGCAGTCACTTAATAATATTCAATCAGTAGCTCCCACACTGGGGCCTATGACCACCCCAGTCACACAGGTCATGGCTTCTTACAAAATCAAATGAAGGATTCTTCTAGTGGAGCAATCCTGGAGTCCAATCAAAAATCTGTCCATTGAACCCATGATAGATATGCCACTATTACAAAAGAAGGTACACCCTACCAGGAATTTCATTTCTACAGCATGCAGGGTCTATAGCTGAGCAGGACAACTGGTGATAATTTTACCTCAACAACCCACATTCTTCCTCCAGGCTCTGTAAAATGCAGGCAGTAAGGAGAAAGCTTATAGCTTACTCCTAACTTAATTTTTCTGTGTCCTACAACTAAAACATGTGTTATCTTCAGCTACAAGTTCTTACTTTCTAGATTTGGCATGAAAGCAACAAGAGTGGCAATAAATTTATGATTTGTGTGACCTTGGGGAATTCTTATATACAATAAGTAGGGAGGTAGCCCATCTCTGGTAGTGCAGCTTATTTTATAACCTGATAGCTTCTGGGAGTTCTCTTTTCCACTTACGTATGGTGCTTCTTTAACTGTCATTTTAAGGCTTACCCTTACTTTCAGCTAGATCTCACAATAGTCAAAGTACTATTGGACATGATTGTCTCCAGTCCAGTTGTGCAACTCTTTGTATCTTATGAGTAAAATGACAACCCTTGTCACTATGAACTACCATGCCAATAGAGTCATTTCTATGTGTATATTCATTTGTGACTGAGTTGGATTAGAATCTTGATTATGGCTCACCTGCTGCTTGCTTACATGTACATACTTGGAAAAGGGCTGCAGCAATGTCAACACAGGTATAGGTATATGTGTATCCCCAGGGACAGACACAGGTCCTATATATTCTCTCTGTAAGCCTTTACAGGACAAGACGCTGATGTCGATGTTTTGCCATAGCATCCATCTGCTGAGATCCCACTGAAGAACAGGCATGACATGACTGGACAGCATGATGGGTACCATGATATTTTATAGGAAGGCCAGATGCCTTAGCTATTTTAAAACCCATGTTGGCTCCCATGTAACCTGACTTTACATGAACCTATTGCTTAGCCTCCAGTGATCCCTGAGGGCAGATGGCCCACGCACTACTAAGAGCATCTGCCTCCTGATTTTCAGGGCTCAAATGGATATGTACTGATACATGGAAAAACATCAAGCAACCTGATATAGGACTATGTCATATATTCCCCTGCCCATCTGTTGACCCCATAGTGATTGACCCAACACCTGTCAACTTTCTTTTCTGCTAATGAGTCATCAATAAAGTGAGGTCTCTGAATGTAACCCAGCTATCAGTGCAGGTTGTCACAGACCAACTCTGATGAATCTCTAGCTGTACATATTTGTGTTATTTATAGCACTATAGCTTTTATTGTTTGCTGCTCCTATCTATACCATCTCTGTACAAGGAATCTATAAGGATGGGGTAGTGTCACATTCAACACTTTATCTTGCTTATATGTTGTTTCAATTATTGCAGGAGTCTCAGTGGCTGGACCCAGGATGGCCTGCTTGATATTTGTAGCAGGTCTTGTAGACACTTCCACAACGTTGCTGCAAATATGCCTGCCACCTTTGTAGAGTTTGGTTCTGTTCCACCAAAGAAAGGTCTTTAGTCCAAATCTTCATGTGACAGGCTGTTATTATAGTGGGAACAGTGCTGGAATCTACGAATCATAATATTTAGATGTAGCCAGAAATTGCTGTTCTAACACTATAAACCCAACTTGTATCTTTTTCCATGTCTGAGATCCAAACTTTATTGGAACTGTTTGCTTAGCTTGACTGTCTCATAACATTCAGCTACAGGCTTCTGAACTTCTGGTGACGTCTAACATGAGGGAGAATTACGAAAATAGAGAGCATGGCTATTTGTCCTGTACTACTAGGATTACAGCTGACTCAGTAGACATTTGAGTCTTTCTCTTCCAATCTGACATGGTCCTCTTTATCAGGTTATATCCCAGGAGTTCCAAGAATACTTGAAGCTCTTTCACATTTATAGGTACTGGCTATCATAAATTTCTTTAAATAACTATGTCAAGCATAGTACATGACTTATGGAACCATTGTAAGGGTCCATGATTCACCAAAGAATGATAGCCTGGACTCAAATAGTATGCGAAAGCAAAGAGTGTTTTCTTCTGCAGAAGTGCAGCGCACTAGAGTCAACCATTTACCAAGATGAAGAGCTCACAGGCACAATTTCAAGCACATTGGGGAAATTCAAGGAGGGGTAGGTGACTTTTATCTTAATTTGTTGGCTCTATATTTATGGACATTCCAAAACAATTTTTGCTGGGTGGAAGGCTTGAAAGTGTTACTGACCCATTGCCCTTGCCATAGGCCAGGTGATATAGGTCAGTTTCTAATTGACTGCCCAAGGCCTGGGGTTTTTCCAATAACTGATTTGCCTGGACTTGCCCAGTTCTTGGCAGCAGACATCTAGGACTAGTCTCCTGAACTATCAATTTGAAGCACATCATAGTGTCAGCCTGTCTTAGTCCTCACACCATGTTTCTCCCAGGTACCTTACAGCTGTTCTTAGCCTGTGTACATCATATAAACTGGTCGCCAATCCTTATCAATTTAGGTGGAGGTCATTGCCATTGTGAGGCTCTCCTAAATCTATAAAAAGATTCCTACATCATCATTGGCTCATCTCTGTAGTGAAAACGTTTTACATGTGTCAATATGTCAGACAGGATTAGAAAGCAAGACTGAAGACCACTATCTCATGAGAAATAGTGAGTCCATGGAGGTTTGCATGGGAAAGTAACCTGAAGACCCAGAATCCAGTGAATGAAATCTCTTCTTAGCAGTCAGAACCTAAGGGAATATTTAAAAAAGAATTAATAAAGTCTAATAAAGTCTGTATATAGATCACCTCTTGCTCTAGTTGTTCAATGCAGAGCAATACTGGCCACAGCAACATGGATGGGGAGGAGCACCTTCTGTAGCTCTCTATAATGCATGATTATTCTTTAGAAGCAGCCTGGCTTCTTCACAAGCCATACTGGGCTATGAAGGGCTTTCAATTGGGCAAAAAGAAAAAAAAGTCTAAGTTTTAAAATCTCTAATAATTTTTGTACTTTCACCATAGCCACTAAACAAGCTATCTATACTCTTGGACACCCACCAACTTCCTCAGAGTAGTACATTTTACATGTTCTCATTTCACCCAAGCAACGATAGACATAATATTCTGGCTCTCAGTCAAAACAAATCATACACTTATTTTCAAGTAGTTGATGGAAACTATTATCTGTTTACTCCCATTTGTCATCTCCTCTCAAGTGCGCTAGCATCTTAAATACTTCATACAGTGATCTGGGTCATTCGAATCTACGGAAGCTTCTTCTATATAAGTATCAAGTCCCACATGCTACAGAACAAAGTGACTAAAGGTCTCTCCTGGATCAACTTATTTTTACAACTTTTCTGTGAACATAATTCTAAGTGACCCAGTGAGCTGGGATCAAACATGGCTTTTCATATTTCTGGCTTTCCATCCCAGAGTATTGATAGGAACTAGAAAGCAATTAACAAGTGATTCTAATTCTTCTTATAAGCCAGTCCATCAACAACTGATTTCCTTAAATTTGTTTCAAATTATGTGACCTCTTCTTAAGGAGAATTATGTACTTATATTTCTCAGTTACTCTGTATCTGTAGCACTCAAACTGACCCCATAGGTTCCCACTTGTTACAACCCCAGGAGGCAGGCTACAAGAGACTCTTTCACTGCTTATTGAAAAGTTGATGGGGAGTCAGGAAGGGGGGTCATTAAGGGAGGGAGAAAATCCTTATAGAAGAAGGTGGAGGGGGATGCAATAGGGGGCTTATGAACAAGAAATGGGGAAAGGGAAAAACATTTCAAATGTAATATAACCAATTAAAAAAAAGAAATGCAAAAAAAATGGATATTCCACATAGCTTCTTATGCTGGACAATTAAGGTTTCAGTCTACATGTTAAGTCACACCTCTCTTTCTTCTCTTTAAAAGCACAGACATTTTAAATGTCCGCAAGGCATTTCTGTACCTACTCACACAGAAGATCCAACTCAGCATGCAGGCATACCACATAGAAGATCACCACCACTGCTTTTCCCACAGACATTCTAAACCCAAAGCCTCAGACCAAGTACAATGCTTCATTACTTATAGCAAGATTTCAGTAAGTCCTTTTACTACTACTGTCAGAGTAAAAGAAAAATATCTATCTAAGGTTGGAGAGATGCCATTTGTCCTCACTTAAGAGTTGATTCAACTTTGGGTCTCCATCTGCATCCCAGTGTTTAACCCTTGGCATAGCTCTCCAAACCCAAATCCCACCCAGAGATAGCTGCTCTCCAGTTGTGCTGTCAATCCTAAGTCAACATATGAGATACACATTTTTGCTTCAATAATTACTCAAGGAGAGAACTGCCAGGAAACCATAGGGCTCAGGAACTGTGAAGCAACAGTGAACAGGATACTTCCTATCTCAATCTACACCCCAGAGTTAATCTTGGGGCACAGCTCTATGGAACCAAATGTCACCCAGAGAGAGCTGGTATCCCAGGAGAGCTGACACGCTTAAGATCACAGGATCATAGAAGGGATAGGTTACAGTCAGAGACAGCAAGACCAACTAACACCAGAGATAACCAGATGGGGAGAAGCAAGTCAAAGAACATAAGCAACATAAACCAAGGATACTTGGCATCATCAGAACCAAATTATCTCACTATAGCAAGTCCTGGATAACCCTACACACTGGAAAAGCAAAACTCAGTTTAAAATCACATCTCATAGAGGACTTTAAGAAGGGCATAAATAACTCCCTAAAGAAATAGAAAAGAACACAGGTAAACAGGTAACAGCCCTTAAAGAAGAAACACAAAAATAACTTAGAGAATTACAGGGTGAAGGAATTGAACAAAACCAGGATCTTAAAAAATGGAAATAGAAACAATAAAGAAAAAATAAAGCGAAACAATCATGAGGATAGAAAATCTAGGAAAAAGATCAGGAGTCATAGATGCAAGCATTAACAACAGAATATAAGAGATAGAACAGAGAATCTCAGATGCAGCAGACACTAGAGAAAACACTGACTCAACAGTCAAAGGAAATGCAAAATGTAAAAAGCTCCTAACCCAAAAAATCCAGGAACTCCAGGACGAAATGAGAAGATCAAACCTAAGGATAGTAGGTGTAGAAGAGAGCAAAGAGTCCCAACTTAAAGGGCCAGTAAATATTTTCAAAAAAATTATACAGGAAGACTTGCCTAACATAACAAAAAGATGTCCATGAAGATACAAGAAGCCTAACAAACTCCAAGTAGACGGGACCAGAAAAGAAGTTCCTCCCAGCACATAATAGTCAAAACACTAAATGTGTCAAACAAAGAAAGAATATTAAAAGCAATAACAGGAAAAAGGTTAAGTAACATATAAAGCAAATCTATCAGAATTACACCAGACTTCTTACCAGAGACTATGAAAGCCAGAAGATCCTGAGCAGATGTCAATCAAGCCCTAAGAGAAGGTAAATGTCAGCCCAGGTTACTTTATCCAGCAAATTCTCAATTACCATAGATGGAGAAACCAAGATATTCCATAACAAAATCAAATTTACACAATAACTTTTCACAAATCCAAACCTTATGAAGGATAGTAAACACAAAACTCCCACATAAGGAGGGAAACTACACCCTAGAAAAATCAAGAAATTAATTTTGTGTCAACTAACCCAAAAGAACAGAGGTAAACAAACAACCACTAAAAACAAAAATAAATATAATTCTACTGCTAACAACAAAAAATAACAGAAAGCAAAATCACTATTCCTTAATATCTCTTAACATCAATGGACTCAATTCCCCAATAAAAAGACCTAGACTAAGAGACTGGGTATATAAAGAGGACCCAGCATTTTGCTGCATATAGGAAACACACCTCAGAGACAAAGACAGATAGTACCTCAGAGTAAAAGGCTGGAAAAATTTCCAATCAAATGGTTCCAAGAAGCAAGCTGGAGTAGTCATCCTAACATCGAATAAAATGGGTGTTCAACCAAAAATTATCAAAAAAGATATAGATAGACAATTCATATTCATCAAAGGAAAAATCTACTAAGATGAACTATCAATTCTAAACATCTATGCTTCAAATTCAAGGGCACACACATTCATTAAAGAAACATAATTAAAGCTCAAAGCACACCTTGCACCTCACACAATTATAGTGGGAGACTTCAACACCCCACTTTCAGCAATGGGCAGATCATAGAAACAGAAACTAAACAGACACATAAAGAAACTTGCAAAAGTTAGAAACCAAATGGATTTAACAGATATTTATAGAACATTTCATCTCAAAACAAAAGGAGATACCTTCTCTGTACCTTATGGAACCGTCTTTAAAACTGACCATATACATTGGTCACAAAACCTCAACAGTTACAAGAAAATTGAAACAATCCCATACATCCTATCAAATCACCACAGACTAAGGCTGTTCTTAAATTCCTAAAAAACAACACAAAGCCAACATACACATGCAAGCTGAACAGCACTCTACTCAATGATAACTTGGTCAAGGAAGAAATAAAGAAAGTAATTAAAGACATTTTAGAAATTAAAGAAAATGAAGGTGAAATATACCAACACTTATGCAACACAATGAAAGGAGTGCTAAAATGAATACTCATAGCTCTGAGTGCCTCCAAAAAGAAACTGGGGAGAGCATACACTAGCAGCTTGACAGCACACCTGAGAGCTCTAGAACACAAAGAAGCAAATACACCAAAAAGGAGTAGAAGGCAGAAAATAATCAAACTCAGGGCTGAAATCAACCAAGTAGAAACAAAGAGAACTATACAAAGAATCAACAAAACCAGGAGCTGGTTCTTTGAGAAAATCTACAAGATAGAAAAACCTTGAGACAGACTAACCAGAGGGTACAGAGACAATATCCAAATGAATAAAATCAGAAATGAAAAGGGAGACATAATGATAGAAACCAAGAAAATTCAAAAATCCTCAGATCCTACTATAAAAGCCTATACTCAAGAAAACTGGGAAATCTGGATGAAATGGACAATTTTCTGGACAGATATCCGGTATCAAAGTTAAATCAGGATCAGATAAACCATCTAAACAGTCCCAAAACCCATAAAAAAAATAGAAGCAGTCATTAAAATGCCCCCCCTCCAAAAAGCCCAGGAACAGATGATAGTAGTGCAGAATTCTGTCAGAAACTCAAGTCTCTGATAAAAGAAATTGAAGAAGATCTCAAAAGATGGAAAGATCTCATATGGTCATGGATTGGCAAGATTAATATAGGAAGAATGGCCATCTTGCCAAAAGCAATCTACAGATTTAATGTAATCCCCATCAAAATTCCAACTCATTTCTTTGTAGAATTAGAAAGATCAGTTCACAAATTCACTTGGAACAACCAAAAAAAAACCCAGAATAGATAAAAATTTTTCTCAACAGTAAAAGAATTTCTTAAAGTAATCCCCATCCCTGACTTCAAGCTGTATTACAGAGCAATAGTGATAAGAAAAAACAAAAAACAAAACTGCATGGTATTGGTACACAGACAGGCAGGTAGATAAAGAGAATACAATTGAAGACCCAGAAATGATCACACACCCACACAAACCTATGGTCACTTGCTCTTTGATAAAGGAGCTAGAACAATCCAGTGGGAAAAAGGATTATTAACAAATGGTGCTGGTTCAAATGCAGGTCAGCATGTAGAAGAATGAAATTGATCTATTCTTATTGTCCTGTATGAAACTCAATTTAAAGTGGATCAAGGACTTCCATATAAAACCAGATACACTGAAGCTAATAGAAAAAAAAGTGCAAGGAAGAGCCTCAAACATATGAGCACAGGGGAAAATTTCATGAACAGAACACCAATGGCTTATGCTCTAAGACCAACAATCAACAAATGGGACCTCATAAAATTCAAAAGCTTCTGTAAGGCAAAGGACACTGTCAATAGAACAAAATGGCAATCAACATATTCAGGAAAGATCTATATCCTACATCCTACATCCTACATCCAATAGAGGGCTAATATCCAATATATACAAAGAACTAAAATAGTTAGACTCCAGACAACCAAATAAGCCTACTGAAAATGTTCACAAAGTTAAACAAAGAATTTTCAACTGAAGAATCCTGAGAATCAACTAAATAAGTGGTCAACATCCTTAGTCATCAGGGAAATGCAAATCAAAACAACACTGAGATTCTACCTCACACCAATCAGAATGGCTAAGATAAAAAGCTCAGGTGACAGCGGATGATGGCGAGGATGTGGAGAAAGAGGAACACTCCTCCATTGTTGGTCAGATCGCAAACTGCTACAACCACTCTAGAAATCAGTCTGGTGGTTCCTTAGAAAATTGGACATAGTACTCCCTGAGGAACCAGTTATACCACTCCTGGGCATACACCCAAATGATGCTGCAACATATAACAAGAACACATGCTCCACTATGTTCATAGCATTCTTATTTATAATAGCCAGAAGCTGGAAAGAACCCAGATGTCCTCCATCAGAAGAATGGATACAGAAAATGTGGTACATTTACGTCATCAAGTACTACTCATCTTACACAAACAATGACTTCATGAAATTCTTAGGCAAATGAACAGAATTAGAAAATATCCCAAGTGAGGTAACCCAGTCACAAAAGAACATACATGGTCTGTACTCACTGATAAGTGGATATTAGCCAAAAAGCGAAGAAATTCAGAGACAAGTGGAGATCAGAGACTGAAGCAAAGGCCATCCAGAGACTGTCCCTCTTGGGGATCCAACCCATATACAGACATCAAACCCAGACACTATTGTGGATGCCAAGAAGTGAATGCTGACAGGAGACTGATATAGCTGTCTCCTGAGAGGCTCTTCCAGAGTTTGCCTAATACAGAGGAGGATGCTTGCAATGGATCCCCAATGTAGGAGTTGGAGAAAGGACTAAAGGAGATGAAGGGGTTTGCAATCTCACAGGAAGAACAACAATATTCACCAACCAGACCCCGCAGAGGTACCAGAGACTAAACCACCAACCAAAGAGTACACATGAAATGACCCAGAGCTCCAGCTGTGTATGTAGCAGATGATGGCCTTGTAGGGCATCAGTTGGAGGAGAGGCCTGGTCCTATGAAGGCTCCTTTTCCCAATGTAGGCAAATGCCAGGGCAGGGAGAAGGGAGGGCGTTGGTGGGTGTGTGTGGAAGCGCCCTCATAGAAGGAGTGGGAGGGAGGATATGATAGGGTATTTCCAGAAGGAAAACTGGGTAAGGCGATAACATTTGAAATATAAATAAATAAAATTTCCAATTTAAAAAAGAGTTGATTCAAAAGTAAATCAAGAAGAAATTGAATAGTCAGTTGTCAAAATACAATTCACCTATACAACTTTTTAAAAACGTACTTGATATTCTAAGTGATCAGGGAAATACCACTTAAATTATTTTGTGATACCACCTCTCTCCAGTCAGAATGGCTAACAACAAATATTGGAGAAAATGTCCAGAAAAAAGATCAATTTTCACTGTTGGTTGCAATGAAAATTAATATAATCATTTTGGAAATTATATTTCTCAAAATATTGAAAACAGCTACGAAATGACATATTTAATTCCCATCCCCTACATCTTTTGCTGCTTCATTTTTTAATTTTTTTCAAAGATTTTGCTTATGTATTTTATGTATGTGAGTACACTTTCACTGTCTTCAGACATACCAGAAGAGAGCATCAGATCCCATTAGAGATGTTTGTGAGCCGCCTGGCAATTGCTGGAATTTGAATTCAGGACCTCTGGAAGAGCAGTCAGTACTCTTAACCACTGAGCCACTTCTCCAGCCTGCTGCTTCTTTGACTATAGCAAATAATTAAAATCAAACTAAGTGTTCACCAAGGGACACAGATGAATAGCTATTTAAAATTGGTTAAACACACTCACACACACACACACACACACAAACACATTTTGCTTGGAAATGGAAGGACTTAGATGTTATAATAATAAACATGGTCACATAGTCACAAAAAGAAAACCTATATTCTTCATAGGTAGAATATAGCCAATAATATATTTATGAGTTTAAAATATATATGTGTGTACAGTAAAGCATGTAGAAAAAAGAAACAGGAAAGTCTAAATACTATGGGATGAGGAAGGATTGAATGCATATAATGTAAATATGTTATAAAAGATGATATAATACTGTTTTTCTAATTGTAACTCTGTCATTGGTATTTTGGGGTGGTGGTAGATATGTGTAGTGGTATTTCCCCTAATTATTTGATTGCCTGATAAAGAGGACAAGAGCCTAATCATTGGGCATAGGTGTGTTGTCCAGGTCCAAGAGAGGTACAGGAGGACATGAGAGAAAGGAAGGAGCTTTTTGGTGAGGCAGTGAAGAGAAAGGATATGCAGAATGTAGACATGAGAGATGTTAGACCCAATGGCAGCCTCCACCACCAGAAGAATTCCAACATAGAATAGCTAATGAGTTTAAGACTATCGATTCTGGTTGATTTTAAGTATTAAGATTGTCTGTTGTTTTCTGTTCATACAATGATTCAGGTGGGTGAGTAAAAGGGTATAGCCCTGTGGCAGCCATTAGCAAAGCCTACCTCAGGGGTGGATGGATGGCAGTTCCAGGTATTCTCAGGAGGGCAGCCTGCCAGGCAGCTTAGCAAAGCCAGCCAGAGGTCATTGCAGGCAGCTAGCCAGAGCAAGCATGGGTTCATTTAAATTATAGGCATTTAAATTACATTATATAAGGGGCTAAAATAAATACTGTAATTAGAAACCAAACGCTTCCCATTCTAAATGGCTATTCTAACTGTTCAGAAATTCATTGAGATGTGTACATTTGTACATTTTAGGTCTATTTAGTTTGGTATGTGATTTTTTTTGTAAGTATTATTATAAGAAAGCTTAAATTTAAGAAGTAATTCAAGGATAGAAAAAGTATAGCAAACAGACATGTAACTAGTCTAAAGTGATGTATCACAAAGATCACTTTAAGGGCTAAGACAGCAACTATTACTGTTGATTTTTCCTTTTGAAAACAGCATGGTAAATTTTGTGAAGATAACCCAAAGAGGGATTTTTGCAGTGATCCATATATAATGCTGTTATATTAAGTGCTATGTTATGTTAAATGCTGGAATAACATTCAAGCCGTTGGAATAACCCTGTTTGTTTTGATTTTAGACAAAGTATCTGAAGAAAAGCAGGCACCATTAGCTAATCATAAAGTTAAAGCTAAAAGAAAACAAAAACAAAAACATGTGTATGAGAAATAATCTGAAAATGAAGGAGATGCATGATCTATTGCATGCAATATCACTGATAACCTACTGGCAAAATTCCACCACGGTGTTCTAAAATAATGTGTATATATAAAAGCACAGCACATTTGTCAAAAGGAGTAGCAGGTGATCACGGCTTTTCTGTATCAATCTCACATGTGTGTGACTAGGGAACACCTTTGTGCTCAAAATATTCTTGGTACTATAAAGATACAATTTCCCAACAGGTTATCAAATGTAGGAAAAGAGTCATCTTTCATATTGATTTTGAAAGAAAAATAGGTACATAAAACATTACAACACACACAAGTTGAAAATAGATGTTTCTGAGTAGTATGCTTAAGCTTAATGAGATATTTCTTATATTAGAAAAATGTGGATGATTTAGGATAAATAATATGTGAATGATATAGAGATGCTGTATTGGGAAAAATATTAAGGTAGAATAGGTAATATGTAGTAGACTCTGAGAAGAGAATAAAATATCGAGCATAATTATTACACTTCATAACTTAGATACAAATTAGTTCCAGTTAAAAACACAATCTGTCAAGAGAAAAAGAAACTGTTCATCAACAATCAATTAAGTTGAGAATGATCTATTGTTGAACCACAATTCTCAGCTTGGAGAGAAGGGGATTTTGAGTGAGCAATGAGCATCAGAATCTTCACAGGGAGGCCAGAGTTTAGGAAAGTCCCCCAGCATCTCCAGCTCAGTGCATCACTTCGCCAGGGAGCCTAATGAAGACGAAGTTCACAGATGCTATGGAGGCATACCTGCCTTTTACCAAGACCCAGGCATGATTCTCTCCCTAGGGTTGCATTGAAAAAGGAATTCTAAGAAGTCAGGTGAGAAAAGCCCCACACTTAATGTGGGCCATTGAAGTGGAATCAGCTTTCACTGAAATCTGTCTACACCCAAACAATTCTCATGGTGATCTGTAAGGTAAAATACACTAAGCCATGACCACACAAGAAATGTTTTGGCCAACTGTGTTCCCTCCTCCTTACCCCCTGCCATGCAGCCCAGACCCAAATTTTCTAAGTAAGCATTAATTTACATATCTTGAAATTTGATAAATATAATCCCATAGTTTATACATTAGGGGTCAGGGTTGGATATTCTGGGTTTTGATACTTAGAGTTATCAATTTGAGATCGATTCATGTTTCTATGTCTGCAATTTATTCCATTTAGTTTGGATAATTCATACATTCTTTCATACACTGATGGGCATCTAGTTTGTTTTCAGGGTTTTGTTTTTTTTTTTTTGTTTTTTTTTTTTTTTTTGTTTTTCAGTTTTTGTTTTTGTTTTTTTGGGGATCTCATGGAATTCAGAGGTATCTTGGAATTCTCTTTCGGTGGTTCTAACCTTTATAACCTTTTAATACTGTTCCTCATGTTGTGATGACCTCCAACTGTAAGACTATTTTTATTGCTACTTCATGAGTGAAATTTTACTACTGTTATGAACTCCAATATAAATATCTGTGTTTTTCAGATGGTCTTAGTTAACTCCTGTGAAACAGTCATTCAAGTCCCCCCCCCCTCTCTCTCTCTCACACACACACACACACACACACACACACCACACACACAAACACACACACACACACACACACACACACACACACACTCACGCACAAAGGGGTACTGACCCACAGGTTGACAACTACTGCTCTATGTAGTAAAGTATGACTATGAACTTTTTGTGCTCTATCACTTAAGTATTACAAGTAAAATATAGTCCACCATGGTCTGCTTCCTGTGGCACTGGAGATCAAATTACAATTGCTTGAATGCTAGCAAGCACTCTAGATTTGAACTACTACACAATATATTTCTCTTATGAATGTAAAGTAAATATTGACAAGCAAGTTTTTGTTGCACTTAGCCCAGTCACTTATGGAGTCACAGTTTGGACCTTTGTATATCTGTACCTTAACAAAGATTTACTAAGGTTTTATCTCCTCACAAAACTGATTGCTGTTATTTCCTCAATTCTACTCTCTTCAAACATCTTTTGCTTTTCCATCTCTAATGCTGTAAGATAGAAGGTGAATTCATATATATGCAGAATGGCTTTCTTTCTCATAGCAGTATTTACTGCTATATATTTGACCCCAAATGTTGTTACTTATACTCAATAGTTTCTAAAATGTTTGGTTTTTATTGATATACTTTTCAAAATACTACTTGATTTGCCCTGAATTACCTCAAATAACTGAAATAACTCACCATGTTTCAACTCATAACCATTTGACTTGCAATGTAGAAAAGACATATATGTATAACAGTGTCTTTCACTTTTAGTCCAGATCTCAGAAAAATTGCACTAAACACTCAACATTTCCCAGTAAAATATCAGTCCTGTGTTATATTATTTTTCAGCAATTATGACTAGTGTATATATTCTGAGCATGTTTAATGCATATTGGGGTATTAATATAGCTTAAGTATATTAAATGTTTTCATTACACTTTGAGTTACTAGAATATAATTCCATGCTGAGTGAATTAAATATTATTCAATTCTAAAATTTGTTGATAAATTTCTAAGGTTCTACTGTTTACTTAAATCTAACTGAATTGTAATCTAAGCTCCTACTTCATATGAGGTAAATTTTTTAATTTACTTGAAGGTTATTTTGCAACTCAGAATAAATTCTATATTGTTATAAATCTACTATGAATTAATGTGAACTAGATCATAAATATTTTCAAAGCTTTTAATCTATAAATTGCTTGATCAATGTCATTATCCTTAAGTTTACTAAAGTCTTAAGATCATGTAATTTTTTTCTAGAAAAGTCAATGGGCTCTTAGACCTCACATGTAGAAGTCAGAAGACAACTTCTCTATTTAGTTGATTCTTTCCTCCCATCATATGAGGTCTAGGGATCAAACACTGCTCATTGACATCAATAGCAAGTATCTTTACCAGGTCCTAGAGAATAGTTTTCAAAGTTATGATACAAGCTTGAAGACTGAAGAATTTTTCCTTTGAGACTTGTTTGAAATTATGCCATTCCTGTTAATAAAAAAGACTGAGCATTAGTTTATTCAATGAAATAAAACAATGAGAAAAATTTTAGGGATTTTATTTAAACAGAAAAAAAGAAAGAGAGAGGGAGAAACAAAGCCTTGAATACAAACTAAGAACACTTGAAGGAAACTAAGGTATATTTCGAAATGAATAAATCCTTTTCTGAGGATTGCTTTATCTCTTTTGTAAACACGCAAATGGTGTTTGCAAAGAAGCATATTCAGAGCTGACTACCACAGCTGAGCCAGAGTTGCCTCCCCATTCCATTCGTCAGGATGAATATGAATCATTTCAGTCTTTCTCTGAGCACTGTTCTTTTACCTCTGTGTAACACAATTGGTCAGCCTTGAAATAAAAGTGCATTGAATTGGAGAATTCCTATTACCATCTATTATCCAATCTCTCTTTGTTATCCTAGTAAATAACCACAAAGCAATGCATTTAACGACGAGTTCACATCTCCAAGCCCTCCAGAGGACATGCATAGTGCCTTAACGGAATTTAAGACAAGTTAGTTTCATTATTTAAAGTAATAATTATTGCACAGCTTCCTTGAATTCACTCTGTAAACCGATACTGACCTTGGACTTTTGGTGCACCTGCTTCAGCCTCCCTGAATAACTGATCAGGGGTATCATTTGTCTTCCCTGCTCTCTCTGACATGTTTTCTGGAATGCTGACGTTATGACTTTATAGGCCCCATCTTTATTATGGAGCAGCCTTGAGGATATGCTGAGGATGACAGCTCAGAAAATAGAAGGAGCTACATCCATGCCAAAATCTATCGACCATTGTTCACTTAACAAGTAAACTCTTCATTGTATTTTATCTGTCTTTGTGCAACTTAGTCTATTCACATTCAGTGCAAAAATCACATCTGTGAAAATACAAAGAATCAAATAGTAGAAAGAGTCACACAGGACTTCAGAGTCAAGGTATCTGGTGAGGTTATCAAAGCATAGCTAGTGCATATCATATGCTCTTTGAAGAGATGCTGACATTTGTTCAGGTAAAATTTTGAACATTTGTCTAAATTAATGTGTATATGCAATCACACACACACACATATTTACATGTGTCCCTATGTCAACGTGAAATCAAAGAACTTAGGGAATGTTAAGGTATGACAAAGTAGAAATAGAAAACAAACGATATTTCCGTAGCTGAATTTAGCCACAGAAAATAACTGTCAGAGTAAGGTAATATGTTGGCTTATTGAAAGCCAAGGACAGAATGTAGATATGAAAAAAGGGGAAGGAGGAATAGCAACCTGACAGAATAATAGAAAGCATAACGGTAGAAAGGCCCTTATTATAAGCAATGCCCTCTGCAATCCCTTCTTATGGGATAGTAAACTATGCCAAGAAGTTTGGTCAGAGAGAGCAGGTTTGAGTGCCAAGAAACTCAGGTACACATCTGAGATGGCAGGTGCCCCCTCCCCCACCTCCCTTGCTCCCTGCCAGTTTCCTGGCCTAGAACACATACCACACTTCCCCCATAAGGAAAAGTGCCCTGTGATCATGTAGGCCCAGAGCAGAGTTCTCCAGGCTAATCAAAAGTACCTAGAAGCCCTGAGGGTTTAGCCAATAAACTGCCCTTCCCAGACATTCCTCCCTGCAAAAAACGTATTTTATCTCGGTCCACCTTGAGAAGTTGGTACCCACCCATTTTCCATAATAAACAGTCAATAAACAGGTTGGACTGTCACTTTCATCAAGAACCACCATTCGGGAAGGACTTCAACTACTGAGCCAGTGCTTAAAGGTTCTACCAAAGGCCTTTCTCTGCTTCCAGACAACCATCACAAAGCTAAGGACAATCACTACTAAGTTAAGCTGGAGCTCCCTTCCCCTGGTCCCAGGCTCGTCCTCAGCTCCTGGGCCTCTTCCATTGTCAGCTCTTTCGGGATTCCCAGCAGCACCTGGATGCCCAAAAGTCTGAGAACCACCATGGCTCCAGTCTTGTTGTAGACCTGATCCCTGTAACTTTGTTCCTGACTTCTCTGTGTGGTTCTCCAGCAGTGATTGGTGGCCAAGAAGACAGGAAATGTGAGTTTCAGCTTTTCCCAATCTCACCCTGTTTTCGAATCCCCGGAGCTGTGTCTCAGTGCTCCCTGCAGCCCAGCACATGCCCAACTGTGGGACCGTTGGGATATAAGCACAATCAAGCTCCCCCGAGTATTGTCTCCCCAGCGACCAAGCTCGGTGGTGGGACAGAACACAGGTGCATACCCTCTCTGAGTAGATGAAACTTAGAAGCTTTTGTTCAAGACATAGCAGGCTTTTACTTCAAGACCATGTGTTCTACAAGGAAAGATGTTCTACAAAAAGTAGAAGCTACAGAGTATCTGCCCATGTGCCTGGCAGACTGAAAGCATAATACAGCCTCAGAGAAGAGGCTTTATACGCTACAGAGCTCAGGTTGTCCAAAATGATATATTTAGTAAACGTGTTCCTTAATCGTGACCTTCAAAAATTGGAGAAATAAATATCTACTGTATTAGTTCTTTTTCAGTTGTTGTGATAAAATGACCAAAAGTTACGTATAAAAGGAAAAGGTAATGTTGGCAAATGGGACCAGAAGTTTGAGTTTATAAACAGAAATGTCATGGCCATGGATGATTAGAACAGGAAACTGAGGTAATGTATCTTCTTCAACTGCAAGCATGAGGCAGAGATAATGAACAGAAAACAGATGGAGGCTACTAACTCATGATGCCTGGTCCTGTTAATGTACTTCTGCCAGCAAGGCTATACTTCTCCATGACCTCCCAAAGCAGTACCACCCACTGGGAACCTATGAGCACAAAGGCTCAATTACACAAGCCTGGGAAGTTTTTCATTCAAATCACCACAATACACTCCTTGGCGCCCACAGATTCATGGACATGCTGTAACACAAAAGGCTTTACTTAACTTTATATATTCCTAAAGTCTTTCTCCGTCTTTGTAAGATTACTTCAGCTAGAGTTCTTCAACACCATATCACAATTGCTACCTAATTCTTTATTCACTGAACATTTAACAGCTGAAGAAAGGACAAAAGGCAAACTCAACTACTTCAAAAAATAGCAGTGAGATAATCCACCTCAAAGATTTAAAGTTTTTAAGTAATTGAGCCTGAAAATTTACCCAGTAAATAAATCAAATGAGGAGAAAGACTGAAGAGTGAAGTATATATGCTTAGGAAGGTTGTTTCTAAGCAAAAGAAGAGCATGATTGTCCCACCAAAAATGTACCTAATATATCCTATTGCACCAAGTTTAATGAACCAAGACTCAGATGCATTCTATATACATAAGCCATTCTTTTTAAAAATTCTGTGTCATGTATTTATACATACATTTTCAGGAGAATATGGGCAGACTCAAAGCAGTCCAAAAAAGAAATACAAATAACCTGTTCAAAAATTTTCAACCTTGGTAGTAAGAAACTAAAAATAGATAAATAAATAAAAGATACTCCACCTTTGGTTGCTATATCCACACCTTATTTAAGGTTTCAATTGCTCTGATAAAACATTATGACCAAAACCAACTTGGTGACAATGGTATATTTCAGCTTACACATCTCAGATCACAGTGCATCACTGAGAAAATCAGGGCTCAAGTGGAATAGGCACTTAGAGGCAAGAAATAAACCAGATGCCATGGAGGAATTTTGCTTACTGCCAAACTTCTTATGGCTTGCTCAACCTGCTTTTTTATATAACCCAGTATAGCCTGTCCACGGATAGGACCATGCAGAGTGAACTCTGCCCTCCTACATCATCAGTGATTAAGAAAATGTTTCATTTTCTTGTCTTCCAGGAAGGAACATTTTCTCAATTGAGATTACATTTTTCTAAATTTCTCTAGTTTGAATCGAATTGACATAAAGCCACCGAGACAATAAGGTAGCATTTAAAATATTAGAGTTTGTAAGATAGTTGTGTGACAGATAGTTCTATTATTGTTTCTTTGAGTATAAAGAGTCCAGAGAAATTTTCCTGAAGTCCCCCTTTTTGCCACCCACCAATTCTGATTCTATGAACTTTTCATTATTAATCTGTATAGATCTTTTATAAATAGGGGAAATACTTTGCATATTTCAGCAGAGAAAGAATGGAATGAGTAAAAGAATGCTCTCATCTATGTGAGATCCAATTTTGAATAAAAATCATAAAATCTCAAGTTTTTTTGGGAAACAATAAGTTTTACATAATAGGTTTTAGATATCTAAGGTGTTATTTCAGAGAGAGAGAGAGAGAGAGAGAGAGAGAGAGAGAGAGAGAGAGAGATCTGGAATGGATATTTCAATAAACCTATAAAAAAATGGAAGTATTAGGAACACTGTTGAACATATTCAGTCATTTCCAAAAAATTGGAAAGTCAAGGCAGGAATCTAGAGAAGAAACCATGGCAAAAGACCTTCTTCTTCTTCTTCTTCTTCTTCTTCTTCTTCTTCTTCTTCTTCTTCTTCTTCTTCTTCCTCCTCCTCCTCCTCCTCCTCCTCCTCCTTCTCCTTCTCCTCTTCTTCTCACCTCTCTCTCTCTCTCTCTCTCTCTCTCTCTCTCTCTCTCTCTCTCTCTTTTCTCTGCCCTACTACCTCTTAACTCCCCTCCAGATGCCCTGAATAAACTCTATTCTATACTAAAACAAAACCAAAAATGGGGGGGGGGGATTGTAGGAGTTAGAAAGGTCAAGGATACCAGAAGAACACAGTACAGAAGAGCTCATAGGTGCTCACAGAGACAGAAGTAGGATAAATGGAGCTGGTATGGGTCTGAGCTAGGGCCTCCCAGTATGTGTTATGGTTATACACCTTGGTTATTTGAGGGGCTCCTAAAAGTGGGAGTGGAGAGTTTCTGTGATTCTTGTCTGCTTTTAGGATGCCTTTACTCTCAATGGATTTCTTTTCTGTACTCAGTATGAGGGTTTATGCCTACTCTTATTGCATTTTTGCTATGCTGTGTTGGTTGAAATCCTTGGGAAGTTTGCTGTTTTCTGAAGTGAAACTGAGGAGGAGTATCCACTTAGGGTAGAGGGGAGCTGGAAGAGAGGCACTGGGAGGAGTGAAGGGAAGGGTAATTGTGACCTGAATGTGCTGTGAGTTTAATATATGAAATAAGAATGAATAAATTTAGACTGAAACAATCGCTCTTCTAGTCTGAAACAATGTCATGAGCAGACCTTGCAGCTTGGCTCTACACCCAGTCCCACAATACCCAGAAGAAGCCCTACTCCTAGGTATTCTGAAACATCCAGGATTACAGGAGAGGCAACAGCATCTGCCCCAACACCCAGAGTAACTGTGTCCCCAAGAATCTAAAGCTGCAAGAACCCCCACCCAGCCAGTGGCATTGGTTTCCTCAGATCTGAACCAGTGCCCTGAAGAGACCTGGGTGCTGCTCTGCACCCGATGTGACAACACCCAAAGGAAGCTCGAATCCTAGGTACTCTGGATCCCAGAGAATCACAGGATCACAGGATTACAGAGGAAGTTTGACTCCCAGGAGATCTGACACAACCAGGAGCATTGGAGCTCTGACACACACACAACATCACGATTGAGGCCAAAACATCTTTGCCAACACCCAGCATAACTGAGACACCCACAGAAACCAGGTAAATACAAACACCATCCACCCGGGGGCATGGACTCTTCTGAGTTTACACAAGTGCCCTGAGCAAACTCAGAGCTCTGTCTCTCCACCCACTCCTGCAAAACCCTGAGAAAGCTTGACTACCAGGAGGTGTGACACAACAGGATCTCAGAAGCTTGACCACACCAGGATTTCAGGAAGCCAAAGGCAGCTTGACTCCCAGGAGCTCTTGCATACCCAGGATCTCAGGACCACAGGATCCCAGTATCACAGGATCATGAAGAGAGAAAGATTCTGAGGAATTCTGATGCAACAAGGATCACAGGAGGGACCAGTTACAGACAGAGGCAGCAAGACCAACTAAAACCAGAGTTAACCAGATGGCAAGAGGAAAGTACAAGAAACTGAGAAACATAAACCAAAGCTACTTGTCATCATCAGAACCCAGTTCTCCCACTATAGCAAGTCCTGGATACCCTATCACACTGGAAAAGCTAGAATCAGATTTAAAATCACATATCATTGTCGATGCCCACATGGACAGGGCACCAAGAACCAGGCGTAAGCCTGAGGGATTAAAAACCACACACATTCGGGTTATTCGTGTTAAGCAAGAAAAGGCAATTCTGCAGCTTTATTCACTGAATATATACCCCAAGTTGACCAGGTGGAAAAATCTGGGAAGCACAGTGGGAGACCCTGGCTCAAGACTTTGGTAAAAAATACCGAATAAATGTCCCCAATTTACTGGGGAGAAATCCAGGAAGACCAGCGAAAATCTCAAAAACAAAAGACTGGGAAGACAAAAGACAGGAAGGAATTGACCATCGCCCAGGTGTGTCTGTACAGGGCCAGACTGTTTCTTTCTTAGGAGAAAAAGGCTTCTACATGCATCAGCTGGGCTCAGCAGGGGTCAAACCCTGCAAGGGACCCAGAAGGGTCTGACAAGGGGGTGAAACACTGCAGGGGACCCAGGAGGCTGTGACATATCAGGATGATGGTAGGGGACTTTAGGAAGGACATGAAAGCACAAGATTCCTTAAAGAATCACAGAAAAATACAACCAAAGAGTTGAAAGAATTGAGCTAATCCACCCAGGATCTCAAAATAAAAAAACAGAAACAATAAAGAAAACAAGATGGTAGACAACCCTGATGATAGAAAAAGTATGAAAGAGGTAAGGGTGATAGATGACAGCATCAAAAACAGAATAAAAGAGATAGAAGAGAGAATCTCACAATCCTGAGATCCTGGGTGTGCAAGAGCTCTTGGGAGTCAACCTGCCTTTGGGTTCCTGAAATCCTGGTGTGGCCAGGCTCCTGAGATCCTGTTGTGTCAGAACTCCTGGTAGTCAAGCTTTCTTAGGGTTTTGAAAGAGTGGGTGTGGCGCCAGAGCCCTGGGTTTGCTCAGGGCACTTGTGTAAACTAGAAGGAGGAGTCTATACTCCTGGCTGAACGGTGTTTGTAATTACCTGGTTTCTGTGAGTGTCCCAGTTATGCTGTGTGTAGGCAAAGATGTTTTTGCCTCAACTGTGTGTTGTGTGTGCTGAACCTACCACAAAAAAATATTGACACAACAGTCAAGGAAAATGCAAAATGTTAAAAAACTCCTCACACAAAATATCCAGGAAATCTAGGATACAACGAGAAGACCAAACCTAAAGATAATAGTTATAGAAGAGATCGAAGATTCCCAACTTAAAAGGTCAGTAAATATCTTCAATAAAATTGTAGAAGAAAACTTCCCTAACATAAAGAAAAAGATGCCCATGAAAATTCGAGAGGCTACACAACTCTAAATAGACTGAACCAGAAAAGAAGCTTTCAATCACATAATTATCAAAACACAAAGTGCACAAAACAAAGAATATTAAAAGCTTTTAGGGAAAAAGGGCAAGTAACATATAAAGTCACACTTAACAGAATTACACCAGACTTTTCAACAGAGGCTATAAAAGTCAGAAGATCCCGGGCACACCCTAATATAGGTCCTTAGAGAACACAAATGCCAACCTAGGTTACTATATCCAGCAAAACTCTCAATTACCATAGACAGAGAAACCAAGATATTGCATGACAAAACAAAATTTGCACAATATCTTTCCACAAATGAAGCCCTAAAAAGGATAATGATAGAAAACCTTGACACCAGGAGGAAACTACATCCTATAAAAGCAAGAAAGTAATCTTCAAAAAAACACAAAAGAAGATAATCACACAAACATACTTCTACCTCTAACAATAAAAATAACAAGAAGCAAGCATGAATTTTCCCTAATATTTTTTGACACCAATGGAGTCAATTCCCAAATGAAAAGACATTGAGTAAAAGACTGTATGTATAAGTAGAACCCAGCATTATGCTGCATAGAGGAAAAACACCTCAGTGACAAAGACAGACATTACCTCAAAGTAAAAGGCTAGAAAAAAAATTATTCCAAGCAAATGGTCCAAAGAAAATACCTGATGCAACCATGATAATAACAAATAAAATAGCATTTCAGCCAAAATTATGAAAAAAGATAAGAAAGGACACTTCATACACATCAAAGGAAAAATCTACTAAGATAAACTGTCAGTTCTGAACATCTATTCTCCAAATGCAAGGGCACACAAATTCATAAAAGAAACTTTGCTAAAGCTCAAAGCATACACTGCACCTCACACAATAATAGTGGAAAACTTCAACACCCCATTCTCAACAATGGACTGATCATGGAAATAGAAATTAATAGAGACACATTGAAACTACCAGAAGGTATTAACTAAATAAATTTAACAGATATCTACAGAACATTTCATCCAAAAAACCCAAAAGAATATAACTTTTTCTCAGCATCTCATAATACATTCTCCAAAATTGAACATATACTTGGTCACAAAACAGACCTCAATGGATACAAGAAGATTGAAATATTCCCATGTATTCTATCAGATCACCATGGACTAAAGCTGGTCTTCAATAACAATAAATAAATAAATAAACAAAATTTTAAAAATACAAAACAATAAAATATTTAAAAAATAAAAAACAGAAAGCCCACCTATAGATAGAAGCTGAACAACACTCTACTAAATGATAACTCAATCAAAGAAGAAATGAAGAAAGAAATTAAAGACTTTTTTAGAACTTAATGAAAGTGAAAGCAAAGCATACTGAAATGAAAGCAGTGCTAATAGGAAAACTCATAGCTTTGAGTGCTTCCCAAAAGAAAGTAGAGAGCACATATTCATAGCTTGACAGCACATACTCATAGCTTGACAGCACACCTGAAAGCTCTAGAAAACAAAGAAGCAAATACATCAAAGAGGAGAAGAAGGCAGGAAATAATCAATATCAGGAATGCAATCAATCAAGTAGAAACCAAAAAAAAAAAAAATAAAAAATAAAAAATAAAAAAAAAAAGGAAAAGCCATACAAAGAGTCAACAAAACCAACTATACCACTCCAGAGAATATACCCAAATGATGCTCCAACATATAACAAGGACACCTACTCCACTGTGTTCATACCAGCTTTATTTATAATAGCCAGAAGCTGGAAAGAACCCAGGTGTCCTTGAACAGAGGAATGGATACAGAAAATGTGGTACATCTACACAATGGAGTTCTACTCAGCTATCAAAAACAATGCCTTCATGAAATTCACAGGCAAATATATGGAACTAGAAATTATCATCCTGAGTGAGGTAACCCAATCACAAAAGAGCACACATGGCATGCACTCACTGATAAGTGGATATTAGCCCAAAAGTATAGATTACCCATGATACAATTCACAGACGACATGAAGCTCAAGAAGAAGGACAACCAAATGCAAATGCTTCAGTCCTTCCTAAAAGGGGGAACAAAATATTCATAGGCAGAAATATGGAGACAAATTTTTGAGCAGAGACTGAAGGAACGGCCACTCAGAGCCTATCCCACCTAGGAATCCAGCCAATATACATACAGCCACCAAACCCAAACAATATTGCTGATACCAAGAAGTGCATAGTGACAGAAGCCTGATATAGCCATCTCCTGAGAGGCTCTGCCAGAGCATGAAAAATACAGAGGCGAATGGTCATAGCCAATTACTTAATCAGGAATGGGGTTCCCATTGGAGGAGTTAGAGAAAGGATTGAAAGAACTGAAGGGGCTTTCAACCCCATAAGAACAAAATACCAAACAACCAGAGCTCACAGGGACTAAACCACTACCCACAGACTACACATGGACAGACCTGTGGCTTCAGCTGCATATATAGCAGAGGATGGCCTTGTTGGGCACCAACGGGAGGAGAAGTCCTTGGTCCTGCCAAGTCTGGACCCCCAAGTGAATGATAATGTCAGAGGGGTGTAAAGGGGGGATTGTTGGGGAGGGGAAGCTCCCTCATTGAAGAAGGGGAGGGGAATGGGATAGGGGTGTTATGGCCAGGAAACTGGGAAAGTAATAACATTTGAAATGTAAATAAAAAATATCTAATGAAAAAAGAAAAAAATAGAAAATAATTTTGCCTTATTTTCATTAAAAATAAAAGAAATGTTCAACACCCCTTATCATCAGAGAAATGCAAATGAAAACAACACTGAAATTCCACCTCACACCAGTCAGAATGGCTAAGATAAAAAATTCAGGTGATATCAGATTCTAGTGAGGATGTGGAGAAAGAAGAACACTCCTCCATTGTTGGTGGGATTGCAACTGGTACAATCACTCTGGGAATCACTCTGGAGGTTCCTCGGAAAATTGGACCCAGTACTACCTGAGTACCCATCTCTACCAATCCTGGGAATGTACCCCAAAATACAACAACCTAAAACAAGGACACATGCTCCACTATTTTCATACCAATCTTATTTATAATAACCAGAAGCTAGAAAGAACCCAGATGTCCTTCAACAGAGGAATGGATACAGAAATTGTGGTATATTTACACGATGGAGTACTACTCAGCTATTAAAAACAGTGACTTCATGAATTTCTTAAACAAATGGATGAAACTAGAAAAACTTTCCCAAGTGAGGTAACACAGTCACAAAATAACACACATGGTATATGCATTCACTGCTAAATGATTATTAGCCCAAAAATTCATAATGCCCAAGATACAATTTACAGAGCACATGAAGCTCAAGAAGAAGAACAAATTTTTTATGCTTCAGTCCTTCTTAGGAGGGGGAACAAAAATATTTAGAGGAGGAGATATGGAGACAAAGTTTGGAGCAGAGATTGAAGGAATGGCTATTTTTCAACTGCCCCACCTGGGAATCCATCCCATATACAGTCCACCCATATAGAGACACTATAATGGAAGCCTAGAAGTGCATGGTGACTGAAGCCTGATATAGCTGTCACCGGAAAGGCTCTGTCAGATTGTGTTATATATAGAGGTAGATGCTCACAGCCACCCACGGAACTGAGAACAAGGTGCCCAATGGAGGAGTTAGAGAAGGACTAAAGCTGAAGGGGTTTGCAACACTAGAGGAAGACCAATAATATTAACCAACCAGACCTCCCAGATCTCCCAGGTACTAAACCACCAACCAAAGAGTATACATGGAGTGATCCATGGCTCTAGCCGCATGTGTAGCAGAATTGTCCTTGTAGGCATCAATGTGAGGAGAGGCCTGGTCTGTAAAATCTCCTTTCTCCAGTGTAGTTCAATGTCGGGGCATGGAGAAGGGAAGGAGTCATTGGTTGGTTGGGGAACACCCCATAGAAGCTGGGGGAGGGTGTATGGGATAAGGGTTTTCAAGAGGGGAAACCAGGAAGGAGGATAACATTTGAAAAGTAGTAAAGAAAATAGCCAATAAAAGAAAAAGAAGAATATGAACAAACTTATACAATAAAATAAAACAATAGAGAAACGATTGCCAGAGATTTTTATATCTTTAGCAAAACAGTAAGTCAGCATTGTTTCTTCTATTCCAAACTTTCAATTGATTTATTTACTAATTCATTTAATAAATATTAGTATGTATTCTCCTTAAAGCAAGCACTATTTAAGTTCTAAAAACAGAAGACACAAACCAAACTAAAATCTAAAGCAAAAACAAAAACAAAAAAAGAAAAGAAAAGAAAGAAAAATAAAAAACCAAAATCACAACTCCTTCCCACCACGTACTCTCAGAGATTCAAAGGAGATATGGGAACAAGCCAGTGAGCAGACAATCAAAATGTTGCACATGTAGAGCAGGGAATACTTTTGACCATAGAATAGGTTACCTCAGAGAAGTTGAGAATTGATTGGTGTTGTCAAAAGATAGGATGGTAATGAGAAAGAGAAACTTGAGGAAAGATTAACTAAATCATAGGTAGGTAGAAGTCAGAAGTGTCAGGGACCGGACATCTGAACTAAGCAAAGCTAGAGCCCTGCTCTGAGCAGATTCCTGAGAAGGGCTTGACCTTTTCAAAGAACTTTTCCCCGGAAGACTGTTGCCTCAGTGTCTAAGGAGGATATCTTGCAGTTTAATGATTCACCTTATGTCCTTGGGCACTTCCCAGTACTCCCCCTGCCCTAAGCTTCAGTTCCTGCTTCAATTCCTGCTTCAATTCCTGCTTCAGAGCTTTAAATGCTGTACATTCCTCTCAATAGAGGAGACCTTGAAAACAGAACCTTGCTTGGTCTCCTTCTTTCCTCCCCCACTTGACCCTCAGGTAGCGCCACCTCTTCCGGACCCTGAATAACTGGACGTGCTGGACAGGTCACAGAAGTTCTAGTGAGAATTGCAAATATGGTGATTATATTGGTAGCAATAGCATATAACAACAACAACAACAAAAATAACAATAATAATAAAAGAATCTACATAGAATAAAACAATAGATTTCTGATTCCTTTGAAATGCATTCATATACTCAGATACTGATTTTTGTTCACTATTTTGTCTAATTTTATCTTATTGATATAAAGACATTAAAAAAAAGCACAGGAAACAACAATTTTGAGTGCTATTTTTTTTTTCTCTAGCTATCCACCCAATTGTCCTTTCTTCAAGTTCTTTATATACTTGGGCTCTGAAGTAATTGAGGAAGTTAGATGTGAGGAAATAAAGAAATCGGATAAATGTAATAAAAGAGAAGCATTCACTTTTTATTTCTTTTTTCTTTTTCATTTTCTTTCTATTTTTTTTTTTAAGATCCAATGAAACCTAATATTACTTCCCCTCTATCTTTGTGATCAAGGCCATCCCTGACTTCCCAAGACTCCTCTACTGCCCAATATTACAGCCACTTTCCACCACACTACACGTAAGCTCTTAATTCTTGTTAAAGAGCAAAGCTAACAGTGAAGTTTTGGACAATTACCGGAAAACCTTGAACTTTGATATGGTGTGCTTTATATTATATACCTGTGGTTTAATTGTTTGAATTGGAAGGTATAAAGAATCTTGCTAAGTGCATATAAATGTTCTGTTGTCTTAAACTTTTCTGACTGAATAAAAGGTGAGCAAAGAAAAACATTTTAACATTAATCTGTAATTAAAACTCCTTTAGATGAAAAGAATTATTGTTCTTAGCCTTAAAAGCTAGGTTGGGATAATGGAGGATATTAACTATGAAATTCAGGAAGCCATAGTAATTTTTTGTTATGGTACATTCTGCTTTTGACTAAAATAACTGAAGAAAAGCAGCATTCAGAAAACTCAAAAGCATTCAAACTATGGAACATGTACTTTTCTGGAAAAATAACTAAAATGTCAACATCTAGTTCTTATTAAAAACTACCTTTTCTCTTAAGAAATTTCAGTACAATTTTTTCACTGAACACAAAAATAAAATAGCTTAGAGTAGATTTTCCTCTTCATAAAATACAGTGGTTTATAGAGTAAATGGTAAATTGGAGACAATTTTGCCTCACATAAAACCACTTCTGTTAATGTACTTATTTGATATTTCTTAATAATTCCAGAGGTTATATTTTACAATTCTTTAAAACCGATGTCCTGGGGTTGGGGATTTAGCTTAGTGGTAGAGCGCTTGCCTAGGAAGCGCAAGGCCCTGGGTTCGGCCCCCAGCTCCGAAAAAAAGAACCAAAAAAAAAAAAAAAAAAAAAAAAAAAAAGACGTCCTCTTTTGAATTTCTTATTAAACATTTATTTTAACTCATTTTGAAAGATTCATTGTACTGTAATTGCCATCATCTACCCTCTCAAGACTACACACAAATAGTGAATGACTACCAGGTGGTTAGGGAAAAATAAAACTCCCTCTCTGCAAAGACCCCTAGGGTATCATTAACATCAGATTATGAAAGAGCCAGGTCAGGGGGAGAAGATGCTCTTGGACATTCTCTTATCCCAATGAAGACAGAAATGTTTAGAACTCTCTTCTCCCCTCCTACTCTGAAATGCATGTGAATTAGAGTTCCGTGTGAAAGTAGCAGGAAAAATAGAGTTCTGTGCTGAATGATATGAACCTAGAAACTCATGCATGTGGAATGAGATACAGGAAAAGCCTTGAGGGGCCACCTTGCTTAAAGATCATTGAAGGAGAAAATGTTAGTTTCAGAAATGGCTCAGCAGTTTGAGACATCATCATCTTACAGGACTTCACATCTCTACCCTTGATACTTTCTTCCCATGCTACTTCTAAAATTACAGGACTAAATCTGACCTAGTCTAAAGTGGTCACATGGCTGATGGCAGAGAATAAGATCAGAGTTTATGAATAGAGTGCACTGCTTCTACAATGCTGTGTTTCAATTGTTAAGATTCTATAAATGCATCATGGCCACCTCTAATGTTGTGTAACAATATCATTGCAACTTAATACAAATCATACCTTTAAGGAGTTGTGCCCTTCATTTTATAAATAAATAATAAACTTCAATGAAAGAAACATTAAAAAACTTGTAAGTGCATGGATCTTGAAGGAATTTGAGGCCTGATTTGACTTTTTAAAAGGATTAACATATGGTGGTAGCTCACCTTTTGCTATTCACACTGTGTAACATTTTTAAATTTAAAATTCATTTGTTGCAGTCATTCATAAATTTCAAACTTCATTCATTGACTACAAGAAGATGAGATGAGCATTTTATTTATTATCATTAAAGAGAAAGTCACTCTGAGACCCTTGATAGCACAAACCACATCATTTTCAGATCTGATGACATTTGAATGGCTGTTGTGGGTATCACACAGCACCAGCAAAACTAGACTGACATCCTGTGAATCCCTGAGTCTGTAACTCTGAAGGATTCTTACCACTGCTAATCAGTTTCATGCCAGGCAGACAGGCGTGGTGGAAATGTGCAGATGGGGGGCTGCATAAAGGTCCCTTGGAAAAGGCCTGAAAATCAAAGCTTTCCAGCTTCACCTCTCTTTGCCTAAACTGTAAAGTGTATTCATCCTTCCCTTTTTTGTGCTAAATTGAAATAATTTGTTTATGCTAGATTAACAAATTTGTCAGATTTACAGATCTGTCAGTGGGTAAGAAGAGAGACTGTGGTATTTGAAGCAATAGGAGAGAAAACCATCAGTTGCTGATTCTTTTTTTTTTTTTAATTTATAATTTTTTATTGGATAGTTTTTCTTCTTTTTATTGGATGTTTTTTATTTATAGGACAAACCAAAAATAATTTCTCAGTTTTTTCTTTTAGATATTATTTTGAAATGAATTAGTTCTAATATTTGTCCTTAGTTTTGGCTTAAATTTATATTGCTAATTTTCAATTTTGAAAAGAATTACAAAATCTCCCACCTCATCAATTCTTATATTGTATAAACAGACAAGGAAAAATGCTAAGTGTGCAAAATTACTGAACTAATTTATTATAAATTTCATATAACATGAAGATGTAAGTTGAACACTTGTTAAATAACTTTAAAAACTGCTTAGTGAGATTTAAGAAAAACAACACTAGGTAAAGTATAAATTTAATACTTTAGATCATGGAAAAAAGGAAAACTTTAAAGACAAGTGAGAGTTGGTACTGTCTGGGTCCTTTTGCAGTGGCTTTGGTGAACGTATATGATGAGATTATCTTCCGTTTATAACAGCTGTCTGAGGACACTTTTTTTTTTTTTTTTGAGAAAGCGGTGAAGGCTATTCCAGCTGATGAAACTAGAACTGATGCCAAATATAACCTCTGCTGAACAAGGAAATAGATTGTGAGAGCACTACAATCCAATATTTTTATCGTGGTGCAACAGAAGGACAGCAAAGGTGTTTTCCAATACAAATTAAAATGGAAATCATCTGCCTAAGTTGTCTCACTGAACGAGCAACACTTTCCATTGGAGGTGTACTTCAGCAGTAGCAAGTGTACCTCTAGCATGCAAAGAACATAACTTAATCCCTGATGCCAAAACACAAATAAATGGTTTAAAGTAAAGGAATCCTAGGCATAACTCCATTATTGCTTTTATCTGGTTTCAATTCTTTGGATCACCAAAATTATATCAATAATGGTTAAGTGACATGGATGAGAAATGACTCCACATATGCATATGGAGTTATCACCTTTATTACCAAAAATAGAGATTTTTTTAACCTGTCTTAAAGTCTACACATAAGTCTTAACCATACATGCTATAACACCAGTACCTTTGAGTAAGATACTGTAAGTATAGGGCAGAAATGCTTGACTTTTTTCCATGCAATTTTTCCACTGGTGGTATAGTACCCATTTATGCCTTGCAAAATAATGTGGCCAAGATGATAAGAAAGATAATAAAACTTAGAAATTCATTGTCTTTTCTAAACCATATCTCCTTAGTTATAACATAAAATTTGTATTTGTCAGCAGCTGCCTTCTGCTGCTTTTTGAGAATCTATCAAATATCCTAGATGTGCAAGTTCCTGAATTTTTTCTATATATTTTAAGGTTTCTACATGCAGATGCCTTATCCTTTTATGGTCAGTGGAGAAATCTCTAGGGACTCGTTAGAAAATGTGTTTTTCTTCATTTTGATAGAAAGATATTCTACAGAGCACAGTTAGACTGAGTACTGCTGGGTAGTTTTCCTATAATATTGGCAACCTCTTGTCTGACTAACTCTTGAGATAGGTACTTTATTTAAATCAATTTTTAAAACAAATGAAATAACAAGGTCAATAATTACACATATTGACAATTGCTTTAAGTAAAATTTAAAGTATATTTTAAATTCTACTATGATATGCTTTACAAAATTTGAGGCAATTCAAATTCCACAACTACTACAACAGCAAGTATTTTTATTTAGTATAAAAGATAGAGAATTTCATTAATAGGTTTCATAGATATATAATATATATGCATAAATATTATTCCTAGAGTCTGAACATATATAGAAGAATGAGAATCACTTTTAAATTCCTGACAGTTTTCTATGTTTTCAGAAGTATCTATCACCAAATCAAAGAAATTCAATTTTCTAAGTGGATATGAATTCTTAGCCGTGCTAGAAAACTAGTGGTTCCTAACTTGACCTAAATGAATGGTAGGTATTTCTTTTCGACCAATTGCTCGTTTATTGTAGACCTGCATATAAATGATACAAGACACAGTGAATGTACTGCCTTACAAATCTCCTCTAGCAAATATATTTGAACATTATATTTATTTAATTTCATAAAAAAATCTTAGGAAAAAGGCAGAAAGCAGATTCATTCTCTGCTAAAACGTAGCAAGAGTTGTCTCTTAACTCAGCTACCAATATTGTTCCCTACTGAAATCACTTAAGTTGTTCTTCCACCATCTGCACAGCTCTCAGTAGTCCTTTTTTATTGGATATTTTTTATTTACATTTCAAATGGTATTCCCTTTCCCGGTTACCCATCCATAAGCCCCCTATCCTATCCCCACTCCCTGTCTTCTACGAGGGTGTTTCTCATTTCCAACCACCCACCTTTTTCCAACTCCCTGCTCTGGCATTTCCCTACACTGGGGAGTCCAGTCTTAGCAGGACAAAGGGCTTCTCCTCCCATTGGTGGCCAATAAGGCCATCCTCTGCTACTAATGTAGCTGGAGTCATTGATCTGTCCATGTGTAGTCTTTTGGTAGTGGTTTACCACTACCAAAAACTCTGGTTGCAACCTGGAAGTGGCCGATAAGGCCATCCTCTGCTACATATGCAGCTGGAGTCATTGATCTGTTCATGTGTAGTCTTTTGGTAGTGGTAAACCTCTGGTTGCAACCTGGAAGCTCTGGTTGATTGGTATTGTTGTTCTTATAGGGTTGCAAGCCCCTTCAGCTCCTCTAATTCTTTGTCTAATTCCTCCAACAGGGACCCTGTTCTCAGTTCCATGGTTGGCTGGGAGCATTTGCCTCTGTATTTGTCATGCTCTGGCAGATCCTCTCAGGAGATGGTTATATCAGGCTCCTGTCAGCATGTACTTCTAGGCTTCAACAGTATTGTCTAGGTTAGTTGGCTGTAGATATATGGGCTGCATCTCCAGGTGAGGCAGGGTCTGAATTGTCATTCCTTCAGTCACTTTTCTAAGCTCCTTTTAGAATGTCTCATTAAGCTTGCTTATAGCAGTCAAACAATTTCCTACTCCAAAGCCCCAAAGTTTTCCATTTCTTTAAGAAACAACAACAACAACAACAATAACAACAACAACAACAACAACACAGAGAGAGAGAGAGAGAGAGAGAGAGAGAGAGAGAGAGAGAGAGAGAGAGAGTCACGTTTTTCACAGTAGTGATTCACTTCTTGGCACCAACTTAGGTATTAGGAGAAAGGGTTTAAGGGGTCTCATATTTTTCAAGTGTTTGAGTATATGATGGCACACTAAACACTTAGTGTTAGGTCAGCAATGCAGATCACACATTTTGACCCACAAACAGGGACCAGAAAGAATACACTAGGGATAGTGAGAGGCTTTTGAAACCTTAACCTTATACCAATGACATATCTCAAACAAGGATTCATTTTCTAATTCTTTCAAGACTAAGTGTTCAAATATAAGTGCAGCTATTTTCATCAAAAATACCACAGGGACCAAACTCTGGTGCAGCCAACTTCATTAAAAAATAATACCAGAAATGAACATACACATTAAAATCAATTAATTATTGAAAGGCTGTATCTTCAATAAAGTGATCATCTAGACAAAAATAGTCAAAGAAACAACAGAATAAAATGATTAATTACATCAAATAGAAAACAGATATGTATATAATACTCCACTTAAACAACTAAAGAATCAGTCTATAGTCCAAGGAAGCTCTCTAAAATAAACCACTTCCTGGGACACACACACACACACACACACACACACACACACACACAAAAACCTTAAAAAATTTTCACAAAAATTAAAAGAACTGCATGTTATTTCAGCCAATGTAATTTAAAACGACCAGCTAATAAAACTATGTTTAAAATACAAACTCTGGAACACATTGAAAGAATTTGCATAAAAGAAATGTATAGCTCCAGGTGTTAGAAAATTGTATACAAATTCAGAAAGAACATGAATAAATGGTTCAAGAATGGAATTCAAGAAAACAATCAATAACAACAACAATGACAAAAAGGAAGAAGAAATCAAACCTTTATTCAGAAGACAGTTAAAAGTAATAAAAATCAAAACAGACTTTTATGAAAGAAGCAAGAAAAATAACAAAAAAAAAATAAAGTTGAAGACTTGGTTCCTTGAAAAGAAAGAAGAAGCTAGAGAAAAGGTTCAGCAGTTAGGGATACTGTCTGCTCTTCCAGAGAGCCTGGGTGTTGGCTTTAGTTTAAAAACATTACTGCCTTTGTCCAGGACTAGACCATGTTCTGGCCCCTCCTATCTTCCCTTTGTACTTGCCTATTGCTCTGGGAGGTGACTGCTCCCAAGAGCCTTAAATCTGCAGACAAAAGACACAAACAACTTTTTACTTTTCAACTTGCCTTCTAGGCAAAATTGCTGGGCACAAATATCTCCTACTTGGAAAAGCATGCCCTTACCAATTTATTATCTCCATCTCTCCACTTGCCCTAAATTTAGTGGCTTGTCCCACCTACCTTCTACCAAATATCCTTGTCCACCCTCCTGTAGCAGAGGCCACAGGCCAAAGCTCTCTATAAGGTTTCATATGATTGCTGCATTCTTAGTCTTCAAAACATGGCAGAAAAGCCTCTCTCTCCTTCCCTGTATCTCCTTTTCCTCATGGAACTTGGAAGTCCTGCCTATACCTTTCAATCAGCAATTTCCCTACCACCAACTGCACTTTCTTCATTGACAAATCAGGAACCAACTGGGGAACAATATTTTAGTACCAAATTCTCCCCTTACACTGAAGTTCAATTCCCACCAACTACATGGCAATTCACAACTGTCTGTAACTCCAGATTCAAGGGATCTGACACCCTCACACACACATACATTCAGGCAAAATAACATTGCTCATGAGATCAGGGCAAGTAGTGGTAGTATACACTTTTAGTACCATCACTTGAAAGGCAAAAGTAGACAGATCTCTCAGTTCCAGGCCAGCCTGTCTACAAAGTAAACTCGAAGACAGCCAGGGTTACAGAGAAATTATATCTTAAAAAAACAAAACAAAAACAAAAACGGGAAAAAGAAAGAAAAGAAATTAAAATAAATGAATGAATGAATGAATGAATGAATGAGTGAGTGAATAACCAAACACACAAGACCAACAGAATCTTGGCCCAACTAGTGAAAAGAAATAGATTAACCACATTAATTGAATCAGAAACTTGTAAGAATAACAGACACAAAATAATTCACAGAATTACAATAGAATATTTTTAAAACTGATTACTCCATTATGTTAGAAAATGTAAGGAGGGAGCCAGGCTCACTAAAAGACAATGTTAGGAAGATCAACAACCCTCAGGATTTAGCAACCAACCCTAATGCCACCCATTCCTGTTGACTTTGCTATGATACGGCCCCACCATATTATGAAGGGATCGCCTTCAAAGGCTCAGTGACAGCCAAATACCAAGCTGACCCTACAGGCTGTAACAAGGATAGAGCTTTGTGTGGTTAAGGTCCCACCCACCAACTTCCACCAATGTTTACAGATCCTAGATACTAGTGATTTTCCTGTCTACCACTTGCCCGACCACCAAATACGGATGATGGTGGGCTTTTACCTCAGGATTGTCCCTTTGTGTGTACTCTACCGCCATGAACCAGTCCTCTGACTTCAGTTTACTGGTTCAATTGATCTCAATGCTTAGTTACCGCCCCTATGGAAAGCTTCTAGATAGATGGGACAGTATCCTTGATTGAACAAGAAGGGAACCCTTCACAGTGCTCACATTGTTGCTCATGGGGATGGGAGTGATTAGAGTGGCTACTGGTACGTCTGCCTTGGAGCTACTAGGTCACCAATACCAGAACCTCAGGGCCACCATATTTAAGGACATTGAGAAGGTAGAAACATGGATCTCCTACATATAGGAGTCTCTGACCTCTCTGTCAGAAGTGGTCCTACAGGATAGAAGAGGGTTAGATTTATTATTCCTCCAACAGGGACAATTGTGCATTGCCCTCAATGAACAATATTACTTTTACATAGATGATTTATAAAAGATAGAAAAAGTACGGTGAAGCTGATGGTTTTAAGGCAACAATATGAATCCCTAAGATCAGGAAAATAAGCACATGTGCTCGCAGAGCGTTATTACCAAAACAGAAGAGCTCCATGATTGGAGCTCACAAAAGAAAAAGGGGGAAATGAAGAACCCTAGGGTCTTTCAGTAGCCTTACACTCATGTATCTCGTATCAAGGCTAGGCCAAGTTCTAGCTTCCCACCTCTGGTCAAGGCTAGACCAAGTTCCATTCTCCACCCAGAGTTGCAGGAATGTACTGGTTGATAGTCACCTGACCCTCTCAAAAGTCACAGATAGAATTCAGAAGCACATTCTGATCTGTCCATGCTTGCTAGCTAATAGATTTAAAGGTCAATATGCTTAGTCAATAAGTATGAACTGTTACCTTGCTGATGTAACCTGTGCCCCTAAAAAATATAAACACTACTTGTCCTAGCCATTCAGCATCTCCTTTTGGTCTCTCAATTTGAGGGACTAATTGAGGGTTGTGCCAGAAAATAAACCTCTTGCTTTTGCATTGGGGGAAAAAAAGAAAAAAAATGTAAAAGGAGCAAATGAATGTCTAGACTGTTTCAATCAACAAAGTTAAATCAGGCAGAGATCACTAAGCTAAACAGATTGATAACAAATGAGCAGATTGAGACAGTCATTAAGATCTTGCTGCCCGAAAAAGTCCAGGCCCAGACTGAATGACGGCAGGCTCCTACCCCATATTCAATCCCTTATAAACATTGACACAAAAATAGTCAATAAAATTCTTGCAAACCAAATCTAAGAACACATCAAAACAATCATCCATCATGATCAAGTAGGCTTCATCCCAGGGATGCATGGATGATTTAATATATGAAGCTCCATCAATGTAATCCACTATATAAACAAACTGAAAGGTAAGAACCACATAATCATTTCGATTGATGCTGAGAAAGCATTTAACAAAATTCAATACCCCTTCATGATAAAAGGCCTGGAAAGATCAGAAATTCAAGGCCCATATCTAAGCATAGTAAAAGCAATATGCAGTAAACCAGTAGCTAACATCAAACTAAATGGAGAGAAACTTGAAGCAATCCCACTAAAATCACGGACTAGACAAGGCTGCCCACTCTCTCCCTACTTATTCAATAAGGTACTCGAAATCTTAGCCAGAGCAATCAAACAGCAAAAGGAGCTCAAAGAGATATAAATTGGAAGGAAGGAATCAAAATATCAGTATTAGCAGATGATATGATAGTGTACTTAAGTGATCCCAAAAGATCCACAAGAGAACTATTTAACCTGATAAACAACTTCAGCAAAGTGTCAGGGTATAAAATTAACTCAAACAAATCAGTAGCCTTCCTCTACTCAAAGGAAAAACAGGCCTAAGAAAGAAATTAAGGAAATGTCACCCTTCACAATAGTCCCAAAAAATATAAAATATTTTAGTGTGACTCCAACCAAGCAAGTGAAAGATCTATGTGACAAGAATTTCAAGTCTCTGAAGACAGAAATTGAGGAAGATCTCAGAAGACAGAAAGATCTTCCATGCTAATGGATTGGCAGGATTAATGTAGTAAAGATGGACATTTTGCCAAAAACAATCTACAGATTCAATGCAATCCCCATCAAAATTTCTACTCAATTCTTTAGAGAGACAGAAAGAGCAATTTGGAAATTTCTGACTCCAGAGGAAAACACCAAATGCCAACTGGGAAGCTGGTGTACAGGGGCTCCCAGGAAGGGCTGCTCAGGTCCTCCTGGTTGCTGCCCTCAAGGAGAGCTCAAAAGCAACACCCACGAGCAAACTTGAGCTGCGGGACCGCAGGTAAGACCAAGTTTTCTGCTCCAAGTGACCTGACTGGTGGTCGCAAGACACACAGGCAAAATTCCTCTAGGACCAGACTGGATTCCCAACCTCATTAATCCCCGCCCACAGCTCACTGCTCCCAAACCCCTTGGGAGAGACAGCTCACCGACTGGACAGGTGAGTAGTCCCGAGACTGCAGAGCAGAAGAGACCACCAATACTGCCCACCCCTGCCCACATCCCCGGGCCAAGAGGAAACTGTATACGGCCTCTGGGAACTGGTAGATAGGGGCACTGGAGCTGCAGATCCCCTGCGCCTGAGACACCACCCGAACCTGAAGGGACCAGATCAACAGTTCTCTGCATCCAAATTCCGTGGGAGGGAGAGCTAAACCTTCATAGAGGCAGAAATGCCTGGGAAGCCAGAAGAGACTACACTCTGCCCACATTTCTGAATCCAGAGGAAAATAACAAACGCCATCTGGGAACCTGGTGCATGGCGGGGGGGCTCCGGGAAAGGGCGGTGCAGGTCCTCCTGGTAGCTGCCCTCGAGGAGAGCTCATAAGCAACACCCCACGAGCAAACTTGAGCCCCAGGACCACATATAAGACCAACTTTTCTGCTCCAAAGTGATCTGCCTGGTGAACTCAGGACACAGACCCACAGGAAGAGCTGAAGACCTGTAGACAGGAAAAAACTACACACCCAAAAGCAGAACACTCTGTTCCCATAACTGACTGAAAGAAAACAGGAAAACAGTTCTACAGCACTCCTGACACAAAGACTTATAGGACAGTCTAGCCACTGTCAGAAATCGGAGAACAAAGTAACACCAGAGATAATCTGATGGCGAGAGGCAAGCGCAGGAACCCAAGCAACAGAAACCAAGACTACATGGCATCATCAGAGCCCAATTCTCCCACGAAAGCAAACACTGAATATCCAAACACACCAGAAAAGCAAGATCTAGCTTTAAAATCATATTTGATCATGATGCTGGAGGACTTCAAGAAAGACATGAAGAACTCCCTTAGAGAAATGCAGAAAACATAAATAAACAAGTAGAAGCCTATAGAGAGGAATCACAAAATTTCCTGAAAGAATTCCAGGAAAACACAATCAATCAGATGAAGGAATTAAAAATTGAAATAGAAGCAATCAAGAAAGAACAGAGGGAAACAACCCTGGATATAGAAAACCAAAGAAAGAAACAAGGAGCTGTAGATACAAGCACCACAAACAGAATACAAGAGATAGAAGAGAGAATCTCAGGAGCAGAAGATTCCATAGAAATCATCGACACAACTGTCAAAGATAATGTAAAATGGAAAAAGCTACTGGTCCAAAACATATAGGAAATCCAGGACTCAATGAGAAGATCAAACCTAAGGATAATAGGTATAGAAGAGAGTGAAGACTCCCAGCTCAAAGGACCAGTAAATATCTTCAACAAAATCTTCCCTAACCTAAAGAAAGAGATGCCCATAAGCATACAAGAAGCCTACAGAACTCCAAATAGATTGTACCAGAAAAGAAACTCCTCCGTCACTAGTAGTCAAAACACAAAATGCACAAAATAAAGAAAGAATATTAAAAGCAGTAAGGGAAAAAGGTCAAGTAACATATAAAGGCAGACCTATCAGAATCACACCAGACTTCTCGCCAGAGATTTTGAAAGCCAGAAGATCCTGGACAGATGTCATACAGACCCTAAGAGAACAAAAATGCCAAAACAGGTTCCTATGTCCGGCAAAACACTCAATTAACATAGATGGAGAAACCAAGATATTCCATGACAAAACCAAATTTACACAATAAATTTCTACAAATCCAGCACTACGAAGGATCATAAATAGTAAAGCCCAACAAAAGGAGGAAAGCTACACCCTACAAAAAGCAAGAAACTAATTGTTTTGGCAACAAAACAAAGAGAAGAAGAGCACAAAAAAAATGAATTCACATCCAAATATGAATATAACAGGAAGCAATAATCACTATTCCTTAATATCTCTCAACATCAAAGGTCTCAACTCCCCAATAAAAAGACATATATTAACAAACTGGATATGCAATGAGGACACTGCATTCTGCTGCCTACAGGAAACACACCTCAGAGACAACGACAGACACTACCTCAGAGTGAAAGGTTGGAAAACAACTTTCCAAGCAAATGGTCGGAAGAAGCAAGCTGGAGTAGCCATTCTAATATCAAATAAAATCAATTTTCAACTAAAAGTCATCAATAAAGATAAGGAAGAACACTTCATATTCATCAAAGGAAAAATCCACCAAGATGAACTCTCAATCCTAAATATCTATGCTCCAAATACAAGAGCACCTACATACATAAAAGAAAGCTTACTAAAGTTCAAAACACACATTGCACCTCACACAATAATAGTAGGAGATTTCAACACCCCACTCTCATCAAAGGACAGATCATGGAAACAGAAATTAAACAGGGATATAGACAGACTAAGAGAAGTCATGAACCAATTGGACTTAACAGATATTTATAGAACATTCTATCCTAAAGCAAAAGGATATACAGTCTTCTAAGCACCTCATGGTACTTTCTCCAAAACTGACCATATAATTGGTCAAAAAAGCAGGCCTCAACAGGTACAGAAAGAAAGAAATAATCCCATGCGTCCTATCAGACCACCACGGCCTAAAGCTGGTCTTCAATAACAATAAGGGAAGAATGCCCACATATACAAGGCAGTTAAACAATGCTCTACTCAATGATAACCTGGTCAAGAAAGAAATTAAAGACTTCTTAGAATTTAATGAAAATGAAAGTACAACATTCCCAAACTTATGGGACACAATGAAAGCTGTGCTAAGAGGAAAACTCATAGCTCTGAGTGCCTGCAGAAAGAAACAGGAGAGAGCGTATGTCACCAGCTTGACAGGACACCTAGAAGCTCTAGAACAAAAAGAAACAAATACACCCGGGAGGAGTAGAAGGCAGGAAATAATCAAACTCAGAGTTGAAATCAACCAAGTAGAAACAAAAAGGACCAGAGAAAGAATCAACAGAACCAAAAGTTGGTTCTTTGAGAAAATCAACAAGATAGATAAACCCTTAGCCAGACTAACGAGAAGACACAGAGAGTGTGTCCAAATTAACAAAATCAGAAATGAAAGGGAGACAGAACTACAGAATCAGAGGAAATTCAAAAAATCATCAGATCCTACTATAAAAGCCTATATTCAACAAAAATTGAAAATCTACAGGAAATGGACAATTTCCTAGACAGATAACAGGTACCAAAGTTAAATCAAGAACAGATAAACAATTTAAACAACCCCATATCTCCTAACTAAAGAGAAACAGTCATTAAAGGTCTCCAAACGAAAAAGAGCCGTGGTCCAGACGGGTTTAGTGCAGAATTCTATCAGACCTTCATAGAAGACCTCATACTAATACTATCCAAACTATTCCACAAAATTGAAACAGATAGAGCACTACTGAATTCCTTCTATGAAGCCACAATTACTCTTATACCTAAATCACACAAAGACCCAACAAAAAAGAGAACTTCAGACCAATTTTTCTTGTGAATATCGATGCAAAAATACTGAATAAAATTCTGACAAAGAGAATCCAAGAGCACATCAAAACAATCATCTACAATGATCAAGTAGGCTTCATTCCAGGCATGCAGGGATGGTTTAATATATGGAAAACCATTAACATGGTCCATTATATAAACAAACTGAAAAAACAAAACGACATGATCATTTCATTAGATGCTGAGAAAGCATTTGACAAAATCCAACACCCCTTCAAGATAAAAGTCCTGGAAAGAATAGGAATTCAAGGCACATACACAAAGATAGTAAAAGCCATGTACAGCAAACCAGTCGCTAACATTAAACTAAATGGAGAGAAATCTGAAGCAATCCCACTAAAATCAGGGACTAGACAAGGCCGCCCACTCTCTCTCTACTTATTCAATATAGTTCTTGAAGTTCTAACCAGGGAAATCAGACAACAAAAGGAGATCAAGGGGATACAGAATGGAAAAGAGGAAGTCAAAATATCACTATTTGCAGATGATATGATAGTATACTTAAGTGATCCCAAAATTTCCACCAGAGAACTACAAAAGCTGATAAACAACTTCAGCAAAGTGACTGGGTATAAAATTAACTCAAATAAATCAGTAGCCTTCCTCTACACAAAAGAGAAACAAGTCGAGAACGAAATTAGGGAAACGACACCCTTCATAATAGACCCAAATAATATAAAGTACCTCGGTGTGACTTTAACCAAGCAAGTAAAAGATCTGTATAATAAGAACTTCAAGACTCTAAAGAAAGAAATTGAAGAAGATCTCAGAAGATGGAAAGATCTCCCATGCTCATGGATTGGCAGGATTAATATAGTAAAAATGGCCATTTTACCAAAAGCGATCTACAGATTCAATGCAATCCCCATCAAAATACCAATCCAATTCTTCAAAGAGTTAGACAGAACAATTTGCAAATTCATCTGGAATAACAAAAAACCCAGGATAGCTAAAACTATCCTCAACAATAAAAGGACTTCAGGGGGAATCACTATCCCTGAACTCAAGCAGTATTACAGAGCAATAGAGATAAAAACTGCATGTTATTGGTACAGAGACAGACAGATAGACCAATGGAATAGAATTGAAGACCCAGAAATGAACCCACACACCTATGGTCACTTGATTTTTGACAAAGGATCCAAAACCATCAAATGGAAAAAAGATAGCAATTTCAGCAAATGGTGCTGGCACAACTGAAGTTCAACATGTAGAAGAATGCAAATTGATCCATGCTTATCACTCTGTACAAAGCATAAGTCCAAGTGGATCAAGGACCTCCATATCAAGCCAGATACACTCAAACAAATAGAAGAAAATGTGGGGAAGCATCTCGAACATATGGGCACTGGAGAAAATTTCCTGAACAAAACACCAATGGCTTATGCTCTAAGTTCAAGAATCGACAAATGGGATCTCATAAAACTTCAAAGCTTCTGTAAGACAAAGGACACTGTGGTTAGGACCAAATGGCAACCAACAGATTGGGAAAAGATCTTTACCAATCCTACAACAGATAGAGGCCTTATATCCAAAATATACAAAGAACTCAAGAAGTCAGACTGCTGGGAGGCAAATAACCCTATTAAAAAATGGGGTTCAGAGCTAAACAAAGAATTCACAGCTGAGGAATGCCGAATGGCTGAGAAACACCTAAAGAAATGTTCAACATCTTTAGTCTTAGGGGAAAGGCAAATCAAAACAACCCTGAGATTTCACCTCACACCAGTGAGAATGGCTAAGATCAAAAACTTAGGTGACAGCAAATGCTGGCGAGGATGCGGAGAAAGAGGAACACTCCTCCATTGTTGGTGGGATTGCAGAGTTGTACAACCATTCTGGAAATCAGTCTGGAGGTTCCTCAGAAAATTGGACATTGAACTACCTGAGGACCCTGCTATACCGCTCTTGGGCATATACCCAAAAGATGCCCCAACATATAAAAAAGACACGTGCTCCATTATGTTCATAGCAGCCTTATTTATAATAGCCAGAAGCTGGAAAGAACCCTCATGCCCTTCAACAGAGGAATGGGTACAGAAAATGTGTTACATCTACACAATGGAATATTACTCACCTATCAAAAACAATGACTTTATGAATTTCATAGTCAAATGGAGGGAACTGGAAAATATCATCCTGAGGGAGGTAACCCAATCACAGAAAAACACACATGATATGTACTCATTGATAAGTGGCTATTAGCCCAAATGCTTGAATTACCCTAGATGCACAGAACACATGAAACTCAAGACGGATGATCAAAATGTTATTGCTTCACTCCTTTAAAAGGGGAAAAAGAATACCCTTGGCAGGGAATAGGGAGGCAAAAATTAAAACAGAGGCAGAAGGAACACCCATTCAGAGCCTGCCCCACATGTAGCCCATACATATACAGCCACCCAATTAGACAAGATTGATGAAGCAAAGAAGTGCAGGCCGACAGGCACCTGATGTAGATCTCTCCTGAGAGACACAGCCAGAATACAGCAAATACATAGGCACATGCCAGTAGCAAACCACTGAACTAAGAACAGGACCACCGTTGAAGGAATCAGAGAAAGGACTGGAAGAGCTTGATTGGGCTCGAGACACCATATGAACAACAATGCCAACCAACCAGAGCTTCCAGGGACTAAGCCACTACCCAAAGACTATACATGGACTGACCCTGGACTCTAACCTCATAGGTAGCAATGAATAGCCTAGTAAGAGCACCAGTGGAAGGGGAAGCCTTTGGTCCTGCCAAGATAGAATCCCCAGTGAACATGATTGTTGGGGGGAGGGCGGTAATTGGGGGAGGATGGGGAGAGGAACACCCATATCAAAGGGGAGGGGGAGGGCTAGGGGGGATGTTGTCCTGGAAACTGGGAAAGGGAATAACATTCAAATGTAAATAAAAAATACTTAAGTTAATAAAGAAAATACAGAAAAAAAAACAGATTGGTAAGTTGTAAAAATAAAAAAGAAAGAGCAATTTGAAAATTCATTTGGAATAACAAAAAACCCAGGATCACGAAAACATATTGGGAAAAGATCTTTACAAATCCTATATCTGATAGAGGGCTAATATCCAAAATATACAAAGAATTCAAGAACTTAAACTCTAGAGAGCCAAATAACCCTATTAAAAATGTGGTACGGAGCTAAACAAAACATTCTCAGCTGAGGATTATCGAATGGCCAAAAAGCTCCTAAAGAAATGTTCAACATCCTTAGTCATCAGGGAAATGCAAATCAAAACAACCCGGAGATTCCACCTCACACCAGTCAGAATGGCTAAAATCAAAAACTCCAGTGACAGCAGATGCTGGTGAGGATGTGAAGAAAGAGGAACACTCCTCCAAGGTTGGTGGGATTTCGGACTGGCACAACCATTCTGGAAATCAGTCTGGAGGTTCCTCAGAAAATTGGACATTGAACTACCTGAGTACCCAGCTATACCTCTCTTGGGCATATACCCAAAAGATGCCCCAACATAAAAAAAGACACGTGCTCCACTATGTTCATAGCAGCCAGAAGTTTATTTATAGTAGCCAGAAGCTGGAAATAATCCAGATGCCCTTCAACAGAGGAATGTGGTGCATCTACACAATGGAATACTACTCTGCTATCAAAAACAATGACTTTTTGAAATTCATTGGGAAATGGATGGAACTGGAAAATATCCTGAGTGAGGTAACCCAAACACAGAAAAACACACATGGTATGCACTCATTGAGAAGTGTATATTAGCCCAAATGCTCGAATTACCCTAGATGCACAGATCATGTGAAACTCAAGAAGTATGACCAAAATGGGAATGCTTCACTCCTTCTTTAAAAGGGGAACAAGAATACCCTTGGGAGGGAATAGGGACGTATAGTTTAGAACAGAGACTGAAGGAACGCCCATTCAGAACCTGCCCCACATGTGGTCCATACATATACAGCCACCAAACTATTTAAGATGGATGTAACAAAGAAGTGTAGGTTGACAGGAACCATATGTAGATCTCTCCTGTGAGACACAGCCAGAATATGGCAAATACATAGGTGAATAGCAGCAGCAAACCACTGAACTGAGAATGGGACCCCCCATTGAAGGAATCAGAGATAGGACTGAAAAAGCTTGAAGGGGCTTGAGACCCCATATGAATAACACTGCCAACCAACCAGAGCTTCCAGGGACTAAGCCAGTACCAAAAGAATATACATGGACTGACCCTGGGCTCCAACTGCACAGGTAGCAATGAATAGCCTAGTAAGGGCATCAGTGGAAGGGGAAGCCCTTGGTCCTGCCAAGACTGACACCCCAGTGAATGGGATTGTTGGGGGGAGAGCGGTAATGGGAGGAGGATGGGGAGGGGAACACCCATCTAGAAGGGGAGGGGTAGGGATAGTGGGATGTTTGCTTGGAAACCAGGAAAGTTAATCACAATTGAAATGTACATAAGAAATACCCAATTTAATAAAGATGGAGAAAAAAAATGCATGCTGAAAGGGACTGAATATAGATCTCTCCTGAGAGACACATCCAGAGTATGTCCACTACAGAGGTCAGTGCTAGTACCAAACCACTTAACTGAGAACAAGCCCTCCTTCGGGGAAATTACAGAAAGTATTGAAAGAGTTGTAGGTGTGTGCAACGCCATAAAAACAACAATGCCAACCAAGCAGAGCGTCCAGGGACTAAAGCACTAGCAAAAGACTGTACATGGACTGACCCAGGGCTCCAACTGCATGTGTAGCAGAGAACAGCCTTGTTGGGCCACCAGTGGAAGGGGAAGCCCTTGGTCCTGCCAAGGTTGTACCCCCAGTGCAGGGGAATATGAGGAGGCAGTAAGAGAGATGTTTGGAGGGAATACCGATATTGGGTAGAGGGAAGGGTGGGGATTGTTGCTTATGGACAGGAACTGGGAAGGGGAATAATATTTGAAATGTAAGTAAAGAAATATATCTAATAAAAATTTTTTAAAAAGTGAGAAAAACAGGACCTCATAAAACTACAAAGCTTCTCTAAGGCAAAGGACACTGACAAAACAGCAACCAACAGATTGGGACAAGATCTTTACCAAACTTTACATCCTATAAAGCACTACTATTCAAAATATACAAAGAACTCAAGACGTTCGATTCCAGAAAGACAAATAATCATATTAAAAGTCGTGTACTCAGCTAAACAAACAATTCTCAGTCGAGGAATAGTGAACGCCCAAGAAGTACCTAAGGAAATATTCAACCTTCTTAGTCATCAGGGAAAAGAAAATCAAAGCAATCCTGAGATACTACTTCATACCAGTCATAGTCAAAAATTCAGGTGCAAGTAGGTGCTGGTGAGGATAGTGAGAAAGAGGAACACTTCTCCATTGATGGTGAGATTCTCACCAAATACAATCACTCTTGAACTTAGTCTGGTGGTTGCTCAGAAAAATGGCCACAGTACTACCTGATGACCTAGTTGTACCACTCTAGGAATATACCTAAAAGATATTCCAACATATAGCAAGGACATGTCTTCATGCTATGTTCATAGCAGCCTTATTTATAATAGCCAGAAGCAAGAAAGATCCCAGATGTTCTTGAACAGAGGAATCGATACATAAAATGTGGTACTGTTACACAATGGTGTACTACTAAGCTATTGAAACCAATGACTACATTAAGTTCTTAGGCAAATGGATGGAACTAGAAAATATCCTGTGTGAGGTAACCCTGTCACAAAGAGTACAAATTGTATGCATTCACTGAGAGGTGGATATTAGCCCAAAATCGTGTAATTCCTAAGAAAAATTCACAGATCATATGAAGCCCAGGAATAAGAAAGGCCAAAATGTGGATGCTTCATTTCTTCTTAGAAGGGAGAACAAAATACTCAAGGGAAGAAATACAGGGCCTGAAGGAAAGGTTATCCAGAGACTGCCCCACCTGGGTATACATCCCATATGCTGCCACCAAACCCAGTCAGTATTGCTCATGTCAAGAAATGTTTGCTAATAGGAGCCAGATATGGGTGTCCTCTGAGAGTCTCTGCCAGAGCACTGCTGATCAAGATGAGTGTGGTTGCAGCTAACCATTGAATTGAACAAGAGGGCCCCAACTGAGGTGTTAGAGAAAAGACTGAAGGAGTGGAAGGGATTTGCAACACCATAGGAAGAACAACAATTTCAACCACTCATACTCCTCCAGAGCTCTCAGGGACTAAAGCCCTAACCAATGAATAGACATGGAGGGACACATGACTCCAACCACATATGTAGTGGAGGGTGGCCTTGTCCAGCATCAATAAGAGAAAAAGCCCTTGATCCTGCGAAGGCTCATTTTCCCAATGTAGTGTAATGACAGGGCATTGAGGTTTGAGTGGAGTATTATCATAGAAGCTCCCCTGTTATGGGGGAGCAATATGGAAGATGAGGGAAAGGGTATAACATTTGAAATGTAAATACATAAAATATCCAAGAAAAATTAATTTAGAAAAAAGTTTTATAACTTTCCTAAGTTTTCTTGTAGCTAGATGTTGCTATGTGAACTGGTTCTGGGCTACAGAATTTAAGTAAAACCTACAACTATTTATTTCAGAGGGATAAAAATTTGTGGCCAAATAACAAGTAGAAAATGGCCAAGAATTTATTTTTTATGGCTTAATAGCTTCCCAAAGTTACCCTACAGGCCTTTCTCTTCTCCTAGATGTTTAGTTGCCATATTTCACGTTTTGGGTCCCTAGCCTCCAATATAAAAACCAGACCAGTAAGCTTAGTATGGTGGCACACTCTCAGGCAGCTGGACCTCTGTGAGTCTGAGGCGAGCCTGGTCTACAGAGTTCTGGGCCAGTAAAGGCTACATAGTGAGACCATGCTTCAAGAGAAGAAAAGAAGTAGGAAGAGCACAAAGGAAAGAAAGAAAGGAGGTAGGGGGAGGGGGGGAGGGAGGGAGGGAGGGAGGGAGCTGCTTCCGTTGTGAGTAGTTGGCCTACCTGTTCCATCCCTGGTATGTTTGCTACACCTTTCTCGACTGTATCATTTAGGAACTGCAAGGCAAAATAAATCCTTTCTTCCTTAAAAAAAAAAAAGTTTTATAATACAAGGCTCTGGCAGAGTGTCCCCATTTGACATTTCCCAACTTGGTCCCTTGGGGACAGAATGCAAAGGTAAAACCATGTCTTTATTTCTCTTGTTACTGCTGCATGCCTGTGGCCCCTTAAAGTACTCTTGGATGGAAGGACTCAACCATGTTCAGTGTTAGCATTGCATATTATGAAGAATCTTGTCTTAGGATCTATGGGCAGAATAAAAAAAATCCATTAACTTTGTATAGGGAAAAAAAGACATGTATATTCAGTAGCAATACCAGAATTTTTTCCTTTACTTGAGCTACACATATAATCAGAAAGCCACAATACTGTTAAATCACCAATGTGTCTTTATCACTAATAAAAATCACAAATGCTTGCATTACAAGCCAGTCATTGTAGTATTTTTTCTATAACATCATAATATCATATATATATATATATATATATATATAAATAATGTGAATTCATTGTATGTACATATCACACTACAGTGAGGGACGATATCACTAAAAATAATTACTAAAGTATAAATTTTCTAATGCACACCACAAACTCTATATGGAAAAAATAACAATTCCAAGACTGCTTACTAAGTGATGAGTATTTAATGCATCTTAACACTTATTTCTAGAGCTTGCATAGAGGAAGATACATAGTCAGGCTTATTAAGTACCCAGACCCAAGATTTTTTTTTTAAGATTTCTAAAATACCCTCTTGAGTTACTGAAGGAACCTTGAAAGCTGTACTTCAAGGGCAACATTTCATCCATGACAACTTGTTTGTCTTGCATTTGAGAGTCAGATACGAGGCAACATTTACATTTAATTTTGTTTTTTATTGATTTAATAACTATTTACTAACTACTGCTTTGACAAAAAGATTTCATGTGTAATTTAATGGAGTGAGAAAATGCTATCTTCTGCTCATAGTTTCAGGTGAAAAAATCCAATTATACAATGTTCAGAGTTAGTGATAGAGGAATCTTTACTACTAAGGATACTTGTTTCCTCAGTACCTCTTGCACTAAGTTCAAGAAGTCCTATGCACAATTACATGAAAATCCACATGAGAGAAGACAATTCACATACATGAAGAGGATAACATTTACTTTATTCTGATGAAAGCAACAGCCCTGTGAATGTGATTAAACCTAAACACCATGTCTTCACGTGCTTTATTCCTTCTCATAGTTCCTAAGATCAATACGGTAAAAAGACAAATTGTCCTACTCTGTTTTCAGTTGCTGTGACAAAACTGAAAAACACAATTTTGGAAGAAAGGGTTTGCAATGTCTTTATGGTTAAAATATACCATCAAGCAATGTCAAGTCAAGAACTCAATTACAGCCCAGAGGCAGAAACAGAAACAGAGACCATAGAGCAATGCTGCTTAATGGCCTGCACATCTACAATTCTGACAAAGCCCAGCACATCTGCCCAGGGATGGTATTGCATAGAGGGCTTGGCCTTCTCCTCACCTGGTAGTTAAGAAAACTCTCCACAGACATCCCCATAGAACAATCTGAGTCGTCTCCTCACCTGAGACCTTAGTCCCATGGGTGCCAAGGTTTGCTTCCAACTGAAAAACCATGACACAAAAAATATATATAATAACAAAATTTTAAGAATAGTTCCAGGATTATATTTTAAGTAAACCAAAGAATTATTTAGAAAAGCAAACACTATCATTGATTAGATTTCCAAAGGCAAAGCCTTGAAAATGAGGGTGAAAGAATTCAAATATATTCAAAACACATCATTGTTCAACAAACAGAAGTAGCAACAATGTGCATCCCACAGGTAAAAATTAGTGTGCTTAAAGGTAAATATCATGCCTACAGTGCATAAAGCAAGCCATGACTTGTCAGACTAAAACATTTGTCCTTACTTTTTCTTTTAAGGGCAACAAAAGTAAACATTCCAAAATGGCCTGGGATGACCAAGAGGCTCAATCCTATATGAACAACAGAAAACTATCAACTACAGATAATCACAGAAGGCTGAGTGAGAGAAAGAATCTTCCTTGGGAAATCATTATCAAATACCAAACAGCCAGCCCCAAAAACATATATAAAAGTATGACTAGGTTGTACTTCAAAAAATGTGTGTGTGTGTGTGTGTGTGTGTGTAACAAAATTCAGTGGAAAACAAAATTATAAATTTGAAGGAGAAGAAAGTGGGGCACATGGGAAACTTTGGAATAAGAAAGGGGGAAAATAAGTAATTATATTCTACTCTCAAAAAATAAAAGAAAAAGAAGAAAAGCCCTTTCCATTATGCTCCATAGTACATACATTTTTAATATCACAACTAAAAATTATTTACATTACGTTATCTAAGACATTATTAGGATGGATCCAAAAAGATCCTTTTAGATTGAAAAAATAATGAAGCAGAAGTGCAATTCCACCAAACTAAACAGGGTACACTTGTGTCCACCCAAAACTCTTTAAAAAGGTAGCAAGGTCAGAACCACAAGGTCGTCCTCAGCTACATGGAAAAGTTCAAGTCTTGCTTAGGGTACAAGTCCCAAAACAAATAAATGAACAAACAGATAAAAATAATTAAATGAATTGATATTATACAAATAATATACAATGATTCAAAAAGCATTTTCTATTGCAGCACTTCCTACTGTCTACTTTCCTACAAGCTTTAGACAAGAAAAGTACAAAAAATTCACTATATAAATGACCTATATAATTAATTGATAGAATTAAAGTAAAATAAGATCAAAATGAGTAATTATAGATTGTAGTGGAGATATGATCAACATACAGTAGATAGATGTAGATAGAGTATACTAAACTATAATGGAATACAGAATCATGTATAGAAATTAGTTAATATTTATTAATGATAATATAATCATAATGTTCTTAATTTGAAATGTGCACATTGAATGGATTTTTAAAATGGATGCCCATTTCACACTCTAACTTTGTTAACATGTGTGTCCTGGAATTATAGGATCCTTTGTACAGCAATGGTGTGTTGATATAAAATATTTTAAAAGACAATATTGGAAACATGAACTGAAAATCTGTATTATACCAGGAGGTTTTTAGCTTTGTTTAATGTGTGAGCATTAAACACTCACAGAAACATTGATCAACCTAGTAGCAATTAACATGTCCAGGCACAGATTGTATTTATGACAGAGTAAAATCTAAATGTTATATGTCTTTTGGTGAAAAAAATACAGCTACCCATGTTTTGTCCAAAAGATCAAATATGAGTATCTGAAATTAGAAATGTATTGAAAACTTTTATGAGAACCTTGTTTGCAGGGGTATTCTGCAATATACACACTGTTTGGTGATCCAGCACTGAAAATGATCTAATGTTAAACAAATGAATTTGGGAGAAAGAATGGCATTGCATTCACATAGTAATCTAGACAAAATCACACAGGAAAACTTGAAATTTTTATATTGTTTATGGTATGGAAAAATAAGCAGGATTCCAGAGGTGTACATTTGGCTTATGAGTACAAGGAAGTGATTGGTATCAGCACAAAAGATACTTTTAGAGAGGGGGAAGGAAAAAATGTCTCCAGCATGTGGCAAACTTCCAGTTCCTGTCTTTGTGGTGCTTATTAGAATTTATTCAGCCATTATTATTGTATGTATGGTTCTTTGTAGCTGTCTTTAACTTTATTGGTTTTATAACAGACATAGAGATTGGAAGTTGTGGAGACATGTATATCTCAACTTAAAATCAAGTCCATCAAACACCAGGAAAGTTCACGCTTATTTTCTTCTTTAGTGAAATGTGAACAAAATGAAAATCCTACCCCCTAAAGCTTTGTTCAGGATCAAAACATAATTATACACAGAAGTAAGGATGGCTCCCTGCCTAGTCTTATATCTTGCTTTCTTCTTACTATGCAGTTTATATATTTGCTTTTACTTGTTGCAAATTTCTCTGTTAGATTTTCAGATGAGCTGCATGTTTATAAAGGCCTACTCTAAGTAACTAAAGTGTGCCCTCCTGAACTGCAGCTGGACCTTTACACAGTAACCAACGCCCTTCTTAATGGGCTTTATTTCAAACCAGGCCCTAAATCCCAGAACATTTCATTATAAAACAGTGCCTCTTAATCCTGATTATATATAATAACAGTGATTAATAATTTTTAAGGAAATAATAATTATGTTTTAATGAATGTATGTGATTTATCATCAAAAGCATGCTACACTCACCAAATAGGTACTCAATATATTTTTTAAATGATGCATTACATAGGGTTGGTATAAAATACCTTCTTAGTAATGACAGAAGAATTTCTTAAACAGAAAGTCAAATCAATAAAATTACTGATCTGCATCCAGAGACTGTAACACAGTCATCCGTACCAAAAACCTGCCCCAAGAGAGCTGATCTCCAAGGAGTGCTCTCAGTCCTAAGTCCACAAGTGAAACCCCATTTTCATTACACTACCTTTCCCAAGAGAGACCTGCCAGGAGTCAACAGGGATGAGGAACTACCAAGCAGCCTGGGACAGGGTCCTTCCAAGTTCCATCTGTCCAGAGAGCTAAGGCTCTCTCACAGCTCTCAGGACCCAAAACCTGCCCAGGGACAGCTAGCCTCCTGGTGTGCTCTCACTCCTAGGAATACAGGCTCACAGGTCCACAGGAGAGACAAGCAAGACAAAATAACATCAGAGATAACCAGATGGCCAGAGGTAAGCACAAGAACATAAGCAAAAGAAGAAAGACTACTTGGCATAATCATAATTCAGTTCTCTCAACACACAAAGTTCTGGATATCCCAAAACACAGGAAAAAGCAAGGTTTAGATTTAAAAGTACATCTCATGATGACAATAGAGGTCTTTAAGAAGAAAATAAATAACTCTCTACAGAAATACAGGAGAACACAGGTAAATAAGTAGAAGCCTTTAAAGAGGAAAAACAAAAATCACTTAAAGAGTTACAGGAAAACACAATCACAGATGAAGGAATTGAACAAAATCATCCAAGATCTAAAAATGGAAATAGAAACAATAAAGAAATCACAAAGACAGACAACTCTGGAGATAGAAAACCTAAAAAAGTGAGGAGGAGTCATAGATCCAAGCATCACCCACAGAATACAAGAAATAGAAAAAAGAATGTCACAGGAAGAAGATACCATAGAAAACATTGAAACAATAGTCAAAGAAAGTGGAAAATGAGAAAAATCTCCTAACCCTAAACATCCAGGAAATCCAGGACACAATGAGATCAAACCTAAAGGATTAAAAGAAGTAAGAGAAAAAAGGTCAAGTAAAATATAAAGGTAGACCTATCAGAATAACACCAGACTTCTCAGCAGACTATGAAAGCTAGAAGGTCCTGGACAGATATAATACAGACCATAAAAGACTACAAATGCCAGCCCAGGCTACAATATCCAGCAAAACTCTCAATTGCCATATATGGAGAAACCAAGATATTCCATGACAAAACCAAATTTACACAATATCTTTCAAAAAATCCAATCCTACTAAGGATAATAGATGGAAAACTCCAACACAAGGAGGTACCTATACAATACAAAAACAAGTAAGTAATCTTCCAAGAAACCAAAAAGAAGATAACCACACGAACATAATTCCACCACTAAAAACAAAAATGACAGGAAGCAATAATAACTATTCTTTAATATCTCTTAGCATCAATGGACTCAATTCCCCAAATAGACATAAATTCACAGACTGGATACATAAACAAGGCCTAGCATTTTGCTACATACATGAAACACACCTCAGTGACAAAGACAGACACTACCTCAGAATGAAAGACTGGGAAAAAACTTTCCAAGCAAAGAAAAAGTACCAAGAAAAAAGGTGGAGTAGCCATTCTAATATTGAGTAAAATCGACTTTCAATCAAACGATATCAAAAAAGATAACGAAGGACACTCCATATTCATCAAAAGAAAAATCTCCAAAGATGAACTATCAATTCTGAACATCTATGCTTCAAAGCCAAAGGCAGCCACATTAATAAAAGAAACTTTACTAAAGCTCAAAGCATACAATGGCCCATACACAATAATAATGGGAGACTTCAACACCAACTCTTAGCAATGGATAGATCATGGAAACAAAAACTAAACAGATGCACAGTGAAACTAATGAACCAAATAGATTTAACAGACACCTATAGAATATTTCATCCTAAAACAGAAGAATATAACTTCTTCTATCACCTCCTTGTACTTCTCTAAAACTGACCATATAACCAATCACAAAACAGACCTCAACAGATAGAAGGTTGAAATAATTCCATGTATCCTATCAGATCACCATGGACTAAGGCTGATCTTCAATAACAACTAAAACAACAGAAATGCCACATACACATGGAAGTTAAACAAGACTCTACTCAATGATAACTTGGTTAAAGAAGAAATAAAGAAAGAAATCAAAGACTTTTTAGAATTTAGTAAAAAACAAGGCAAAATATACCAAAACATATGGGATACAATGAAGGCAGTGCTAGAGGAAAACACATAGCTCTGAGTGCCTCCAAAAAGAAACTGGAGAGAGCATACACTAACTGCTTGACAACACACCTGAAAGTTCTAGAACACAAAGAAACAAATGTACACAAGAGGAATAGAGGGCATGAAATAATCAAACTCAGAGCTTAAATGAACAAAGTAGAAACAAAAGGAACAATACAAAGAAACCAGGAGCTGGTTAATTGAGAAAATCAATAAGATGGATAAACCCTTATCCAGACAAACCAGAGGGCACAGAGAGTGTCTCCAAATTAACAAAATCAGAAATAATAAGGGAGACATGACAGCAGAATCTGAGGAAATTCAAAATATCATCAGGTTCTACTACAAAAGCCTATATTCAACAGAACTAGAAATCTGGATGAAATTGACAATTTTCTAGACAGATACCAGGTATCAAAGTTAAATAAGGAACAGATAAACCATTTAAACAACCCCATAACTACTAAAGAAATAGAAGCAGTCATTAAAAGTCTCCCAACCAAAAAAGCCCAGGGCCAGATGGATTTAGTGCAGAATTCTATCAGACCTTCATAGAAGACCTAATACCAATATTATCCAAACAATTCCACAAAATAGAAACAGAAGAAGTACTATCCAATTCCTTCTATGAAACCACAATTGCGCTTGTAACTAAACTACAAAGAAATAAGACTTCATAACAATTTCCCTCATGAATATCAATGGAAAAATACTCAATAAAGTTCTTGCGGAACACATCAAAACAATCATACATCATGATCAAGTAAACTTTACCCAGCTATGTAGGAAGGGTTCAATATACAGAAATCCATCAACATGATCCACTATACAAAAACGCTCAAAGAAAAAACCACATGATCATCTCATTAGATACTGAGAAAGCATTTGACAAAATTTAACACCCTCTCAAGATAAAAGTCCTGGAAAGATCAGGAATTCAAGGCCCCTTTCCTAAAGATAGTAAAATAATTATGCAGCCAACCAGTAGCCAACATCAAGCTAAATGGAGAGAAATTTTAAGAAATCCTGATAAAATCAAGGACTAGACAAGGCTGCCCACTCTCTCCCTGCATATTTAATATAGTACTTGAATTCCTATCCAGAGCAATTAGACAATAAAAAAAGTAAAAGAAATAAAAATTTTATAGAAGTCTGTTGTTGTAAAATTATAAAAATAAAAAAGTAACTTGTCTTTTACCTCACTGGGTCTACACCTCGGTGTCCCAAGATATCTGCTAGATATCTTGGTGGAAACAGCCCAGCCGCACACTTTCCAACACTCAAACCCTCACATAAAGGAACAAACAACACAATAATCTTAGATCCAATTGGTAAGATATAATTGACCACTTAAGCATACAAAGCCCAGTACTATCCATCCTTTGAGAACATTAATAACAACCTGTAAATACACAGAGCAGAATTTTTTTTTTTTTATTAACTTGAGTATTTCTTATACATTTTGAGTGTTATTCCTTTCCGGTTTCCAGGCAAACATCCCCCCCCTCCCCTTCTTTTTATGGGTGTTCCTCCCATCCTCCCTTGCCGCCCTCCCCCCAACAATCTAGTTCACTGGGGGTTCAGTCTTAGCAGGACCCAGGGCTTCCCCTTCCACTGGTGCTCTTACTAGGATATTCATTGCCACCTATGAGGTCAGAGTCTAGGGTCAGTCCATGTATAGTCTTTAGGTAGTGGCTTAGTCCCTGGAAGCTCTGGTTGCTTGGCATTGTTGTACATATGGGGTCTCGAGCCCCTTCAGGCTCTTCCAGTTCTTTCTCTGATTCCTTCAATGGGGTCCTATTCTCAATTCAGTGGTTTGCTGCTGGCATACGCCTCTGTGTTTGCTGTATTCTGGCTGTGTCTCTCGGGAGAGATCTACATCCGGCTCCTGTCGGCCTGCACTTCTTTGCTTCATCCATCATGTCTAAGTGGATGGCTGTATATGCATGGGCCACATGTGGGGCAGGCTCTGAATGGGTGTTCCTTCTGTGTCTGTTTTAATCTTTGCCCACAGAGCAGAATCTTAACATCATATGCCATCTTGTCCTTTCCACGGCTTCTCCCCTCTCTCCCTCCTGTCTCTTCCTCTCTCCCTTAGTCTCCTCCTCTTCCTTCAAACTTCTCTCACGCCCATCCTTCCTTCTCCTCCAATGACAGGCCTCCTTCTATCCTGTACCTGCCCCTCACCAGTACTTTACAAATTCAATGGAGAGGTGGTTCTAGTGAAGTAACCTGAGTTCTGAGTCCTTGACTAGGTAGCTGTCCTTGGGGCAGTGGAATTAGCATCAAAATACAGTAACTTCAGGGCAAACCTCAACATTTCCCCCTTTTTGTCCAGTTAAAAAGCCTTTTCATTTATATATTGAATTACAATTACCATTCTACAATTTATAAAGCATATGATATAATCAACACCCAATCCATAACTATATCAGTTAAACAGAACATTCCATTCCAGCTTAAGAAAGGCTTAAAATCTATATCTTGGCTAGCTTGTATACTATCTGATAACTATCCAGTAAAATATGTATATTTAGAGTTAAACAGCCTAATAGGCTATCAGGCTATCAGCCTATCAGGCTGTTTAACGTCTTCAACCATGTCAGAAATCTGGGAATGACCATATATCTATACACAAAGGAAGCCTAACACAACTTCCAGAACTGAGAGGTTGTAGAGACAAATCTCCACTAGCACAGTCCCCTGTTAGCAACATGTGAGCACAAGTCTTCAGCCTTCTGGCCCAAAATCAACTGACAGACTCTTGAAATGTAGATTTTGAAGGGCTGATCACTCTGTCTTGGCAGAGTTTATCAGTCAACTATTTTTATAATTTGTCTTTTTCTGGACAAACCACAACAAAGTCAAAATATCACTCTTTGTAGATAATATGATAGTATACTTAAGTGACCCCAAAAGTTCCACTAGTGAGCTCCTACAACTGATAAACAACTGCAGCAAAGTGGCTGGGTATAAAAATAACTCAAACTGATAAGTAGCCTTCATCTACTCAAAGGATAAACAGACTGAAAAAGAAATTACATAAATGGCACACTTTACAGTAGTCACAAATAATATAAAATACATTGGTGTGACTCTAACAAAGTAAGTGAATGATCTGTATAACAAGAATTTCACATCTATGAAGAAAGAAATTAAGAAAATCTCAGAAGATGGAAAGATCTCCCAAGCTTATAGATTGGCAGGATTAATATAGTAAAATAGCCATCTTGCCAAAAGTAATCTACAGATTCAATGCAATCCCCATCAAAATTCCATCTCAATTTTTCATAGAATTTGAAAGAGCAATTTGCAGATTTATTTGGAAAAGCAAAAAACCCAGGATAGTGAAAACTATTCTCAACAACAAAGGAACTTCTGGCGAGTCACCATCTCTGACCTCAGGCTGCATTACAGAACAATCACAATAAAAACTGCATGGTACGGGTATAGACACAGGCAGGTAAATCAATGGAATAGAAATCAAGACCCAGAAATGAACCCACACACCTGTGGTCCCTTGATCTTTGACAATGGAGCTAAAACGATCCAATGAAAAAAGGCAGCATTTTCAAAAAATCGTGCTGGCTGAACTTGAGGTCAGCATGTAGAAAAATGCAAATTGACCCATTTTTATCTCCTTGTACACAGCTCAAGTACATGTGGATTAAAGAGCTCCATATAAAACCAAATAGACTGAAACTAATAGAAGACAAAGTGACGAAAAGCATTGAACACATAGGCACAGGGGAAATTTCCCTGAACAGAACACCAATGGCTTATGCTTTAAGATCAAGAATCAAAAACTGGGACCTCATAAAATTTCAAAGCTTCTGTAAGGCTTAAGACACTGTCAATAACACAAGACAGCAAGCACCGTGCTGGGAAAAGGCCTTTAGCAACCAATCTTATATCAGACAGAGAGCTAATATCTAATATATACAAATAAAACATGAAGTTAGACTCTGGAGAACCAAATAATCCAGTTTAAAAACTGGGTTACAGAGCAAAACAAAGAATTTTCAACTGAGGAATAACAAATGGCTGAGAAGCACCTAAACAAATGTTCAACATCCTTTGTCATCAGGTAAACACAAATCAAAACAACTCTGAGATACTACCTCATACAAGTCATAATGACTAAGATCAAAAACTCAGGTGACAGTAGATGCCAGCAAGGATGGTGAGAAATAGGAACAAGCCTCCATTTTTGATGGGATTGTAAGCTGGTACAACCACTCTGGAAATCAGTCTGGTGATTATTCAGAAAAATTGGACATAATACTACCTGAGGACCAAAGTGTACCACTCCTGTGTTTATACCCAAAAGATTCTCCAACATATAACAAGGGCATGTTCTACTATGTTCATAGCAGCTTCATTTATAATGACCAGAACTGAAAGAGCCCATATGTCCTTCAACAGAGGAATGAATACAGAAAAGGTAGCACATTCACACAATGGAGTACTACTCAGCTATTTAAAAAATGACGAAAAACACCACCAGGGACCCTGGTGCATGGGGGCTCCCTGAAAAGGTGACGCAGGTCCTCTTTGTGGCTGCCCTCATGGAGAGGTCAAAAGCAACACCCACGAGCAAACTTGAGCCTCGGGACCACAAGTAAGACCAACTTTTCTGCTCCAAGTGACCTGACTGGTGACCACAGGACACACAGAGGCAAAATTCCTCTAGGACCAGACATTTCCGGTTTTTAGCTGGATTCCCAACATCGATGATCCCTGCCCACAGCTCACTGCTCCCAAAGCCCATAGGAGAGAGAGCTCACCATCTGGACAGGTGGGCAGTCCTGAGACTGCAGAGCAGAAGAGACCACCAATACTGCCCACCCCTGCCCACATCCCTGGGCCAAGAGGAAACTGTATACAGCCTCTGGGAACTGGTAGATAGGGGCACTGGAGCTGCAGGTCCCCTGCGCCCCAGACACCACCAGAACCTGAAGGGACTGGATCAACAGTTCTCTGCACCCAAATCCCATGGGAGGAAGAGCTAAACCTTTATAGAGGCAGACATGCCTGGGAAGCCAGAAGAGACTACATTCTGCCCACATTTTCTTTTCTTTTTTTTTTTTTTTTTTTTTTGAGCTGGGGACCCAACCCAGGGCCTTGAGCTTGCTAGGCAAGCGCTCTACCACTGAGCTAAATCCCCAACCCCCCACATTTCTGACTCCACAGGAAAACACCAAACGCATGGACTAACCCATGGTTCCAACTGCATATGTAGCAGAGGATGGCCTTGTTAGGCACCAATGGCAGGAGAAGCCCTTGTTCCTGCCAATGTTGGTCCCCCAGTGTAGAGGAATGTTGGGGTCAGGAAGGGGGGTTTGATGGGGGAGGGGAACACCCTTATAGAAGAAGGGAAGAGGGATGTGATAGGGGGTTTATGTTTGGGAAACCATGAAAGGGCATAACATTTGAAATGTAAATAAGAAAAAAATCCAATAAAAAAGAGAATAATCCTTGTGAGGAGTCTACTCTTTTATTCTCTCAGTATACTAATTTCACATATATTCTTTTTAGTACAATATTTACTAGGACAGGATAATAAGGAGACAAAAAAAAAGGCTAGAGAGTATCATTTATAATCTGTTAGAGTATTCTAGAATTTCATCTTTTACCTGAAAAGACTATAAATTTGTTAAATAATTATCAACAGATGGCTAGAGGAAATAATTCCTTTAAATTTTAAGTTTAATGCTTGACTATTATGGCAGGAGAATTACAACACAATAAGAGCATGGTTAAATACTTTTTCTCTTTTTTTATTGAAAATTTTGTTATTTATTTACATTTCAAGTGTTAGGCCTTTTTCCAGTTTCCCACCATAAACCTCGTTTGTAAAATTATAAAAATAAAAATGCTGTTTTTCATCCCTCACTAGATCAGGAACTGTAGTGGCCCAAGATACCTGGTAGATATCTTGCCAGAAGCACACATCCCAATTCTGTGGTGGCTAAAATTCCGCGGCGGCCCAGTGTCTCTAGCTGCCCCACACTTTCTTACACCTAAATTACTAAATGAAAGAACACATAACACAATAATCTTTGATCCAATTGATAAGATATAATTTCCCACCTAGACATACAAAGCCCTGTTCACATCCATCCCTTAAGAACATTCATAACAACCTGTAAAGTTACAGTGTGGAATCTTAACATCAGCTTCCATGTGGTTCCATGGCTTCTCCATTGTCTCCTCCCCTCTTGGGTTCTGTCTCCTCCTCTTCCTTCAAAATTTTCTCCTGCCCATCCTTCCTTCTCGTCAAATGACAGGTCTCATTCTATCCTGTACCTGCATCACCTATATGATGACATCATCCCACAAACTCCTTATCCCATCCCCTTACCCCTTCTTTTATGAGGGTGTTCCCCCACCCATTCACCAACCCTTCCTGCCTCCTCATCCTGACATTCCCCTATACTCTGGGGTCCAGCCATGGCAGGACCAAGGACTTCTCTCACTGATGCCCAACAAGTCCATCCTCTACTACATATGCAACTGGAGCCTAGGGTCTGTCCATGTGTACTCTATGGATGGTGGTTTAGTCCTTAGGAGATCGGGTTTGTTGGTATTGTTTTTCTTACGGGTTGAAAGCCCCTTCAGCTCCTTCAATCCTTTCTCTAACTCCTCGAACATCCATTCTTAGTTCAATGGTTGGCTGCCAATTTGCTTCTCTGTATTTGCCATATTGTGGCAGATACTCTCAGGAGACAGCTACATCAAGCTCCTGACAGCATGCACTTCTTGGTATCAGTGATATTGTCTGGGTTTGATGACTGTATGTATATGGGCTAAATCCCTAGGTGAGACAGTCTCTAAATGGCCTTTATTTTAGTCTCTATTCCAAACTTTGTCTCCTATGGATATTTTTGTTTCCCCTTCTAAGAAAGGCTGAAGAAGCATCTGAACTTCGGTCATTGTTAAGTACTTAATAACCTGTTTTAAATGAATTTATAATTCATTTTTTGGAAAAAATAATGTAAGACTTCAGGTATTATAAAAGTGACCTATTTGAAAGATATATCAGTGGTGGCACAAGTGTTATGTGAGTAACCAATAACATTTTGCTTGGATATAAAGCCTTGTTTGTGAGCTGGAATTCTTACATGGCATTGTTAATTATACTGTGTGAACCCTATGAGAAAAGCTATTACTATTATTCTTCTTGAGGAGTATAATAACTGAAAGTGACATACTGATATATCGATAGGTCAAAGTCTCACTTTAACCACATCAGAAAAGCTTCTTCTTATAACAGATGGTAATTAATGTGGTAATTTCCATAACCAGAGAACAATAGACTTTAGAACATGCAAAGAGTAAGTGGAATGTCTGTATCACACACACCTCTACCCTGGTGGTTCAGGATCAATGCAGAAGAGAACACAGAAAGATCTAAGAACCAGAGGTGTTGGATGACTCCAAAGGATAAGTGTTACCCAGATCTAACAACACAGAGAAACTCACAGACTGTGACATCATACACAAAACCTACACAAATTCAAGCAAGAAATAATCCCAGCATGAAGAAGAAAAGGTGAGCACAAGTCTCATTCCTGGTCAACTTATGCCTGCTGATAAGTAAGAATTATATTTTCCATGAAGCATCATTGGGTATATTAACCATAGTTCAGGAGAGGCCCCATACCATGGAGTAGTTGGACATAAAACAAACTTCATGATTTTTACTTATTGCTCTTGTTCTGTTCTGGACTCTGTGTGTGTGTGTGTGTGTGTGTGTGTGTGTGTGCATGTGCAGGCGCATGTGTGTGACTGTGTGTGTTGACTTTTTCCTTTTAAGTGAAAGAAAAATGTGAAGTTGAGTAGATAAAGAGGAATGGACTCTTGGATGTCTATGGAGAAGTTAAAGGATATGACCAACATGTGTTGTGTGAAATTTTAAAATAAATAAATGATAATGACATAGTCCTGTGTGTCAGATCCTCTCTCTCTCTCTCTGTGTCTCTCTGTGTCTCTCTGTCTCTCTGTCTCTCTCTCTGTTTCTCTCTCTCTCTCTCTCTCTCTCTCTGTGTGTGTGTGTGTGTGTGTGTCAATATGTACAAAGAAAAAATAGTAGTATATTAAAAAATGTTACACTAGTAGTTGAAACTAATGAACTAATACTAACAGGTAGATCTCAAAGGTTATGTACAAAAAAAATGAAGACTCGGAAAAATATGTAACTATAATTTATCTTATATAAATTTAAAAAATAAAGTATACAGTTATTTATTGAATCTCATATAAGGTCATTCATTGCCTTCATTGCTTTTCTATTGCTGTGAAGAGACATCAAGACTAAGGCCGCATATAAAAAACACACTTAATTGGGGTGTTGCTTAGAGATTTAGAGGTTAATGTCCATATTATTATGTTATGGAGCTGGTGCGAGGTAGGCAGGCATGATGCCTTAATCTAGAGGAAGTAGGTAGACAGAGAGAGAGAGACAGAGAGAGACAGAAACAGAGACAGAGAGACACAGAGAGAGACAGAGAGAGAGAGAGAGAGAGAGAGAGAGAGAGAGAGAGAGAGAGAGAGGCACAGATACACGGAGACACAGAGACAGAGACTGGGACTGACCTGAACATTGAGCACCTTGAAGAAGTCCTTATAGATAAAGCAACACATCCTAATTCTTGTAATCCTTCTCAAACAGATCCATTTGCTGGTGACTAAATATTTAAAAACATTAGCACATGGGGGTCATTCTCATTCAAACTAACTCATTCATGAACTAATAAACATTAAATGTACAATAAGATGTCCATTGGGTGAGTTAGAACATGTAGTAGAGGTAGGAGGGTATCACCTGTTTTTGTGACTAGATTATTTCATTATCTGAGTGTTAGATACAATGGAATCTGTTAAAGTATTCTCTATATTGTGTGTATGTGTGTGTGTGAAATAATTCAAAAGAATCTTTAAAATCCACTGTTCAAATAAACAAAATGGTAGAAGAAAACAATGAAAAGCAAAGTTCCTATCTCTAGGCTTATAAGGAAAAGTTCATACTCATTGACATACGTTTTATCTATTCAACCAAAAATGACATAATATGATTAATGTAGACCAAGTAAAAAAGAAATTGAAATATTTTTTAATAAATTTAAGAAAATATAGGATGATCATGCTTTATTAAAATTCGCTGTCAAGATTTTTCAACAATATTAAGCTTCTGGAAACCTGGAAAGAACCAATTACCTAAGCTAGAGAAATATTGGTATTGCATGGCAGAATGTAACTGTTGCTGATGATCCATGACAATATATCATAATCAAAATGTGTTAAGCAGGTGAGGTACCATCTGTATCATGTTCATGTATCATTAACTGACATGCTGTATGAATTATGCAATCAATTTTTACTCCATGCTTTTTGTATTAAAAATATTCTACTGAAAATACAAAGATTTGTCACAGGATTGATGTGGAAAATTATGAGTGCCTATATGCATACATATAAAATGTTTCCAACCCCATGGAAAGGCTGGAAATTGAGGAAAATAAGAGCAAGAGTCTAGCCACTCTATTTAAATTAAGGAGACAAACCAGACCCCAAGCACACAAAATTAGCTCCTTTTTCATTTCCTCTCTGCTAAACACCCTGTCCTATATTCTACAATTGGCAAGGCATGAACACCACCCCTAAATTCCCAAAGTTTCCCACGTTATCTGTCATTTTAATTTGATCAAGTATAGATTTTAACACAGATATAGAGCCATTTTTGTTTTAACCTGACGTCTTTTCCTGAAGTTTGATGAATCAGAGGAGGCATGGTTTTACTATTACAACATTATGAAAAGAATATCTGGTACATGTCCCATTTCCAAGTCCTTAACTGTCTTAGAATCTGATTTTATCTCTTCTGCTAATATCCTATGTTTTCTGTCATGCCCTATTTCCTTTTCCTTGCTAGAGTACTAGCCCTTTCTATCCACCCCTACACACAGACTGGCCCTGTCACTTTGGTGGCTCTTACAAGTACAACTAACCTTTTAGGGACTCACTATGTACTACAATATATATGATCACAGTCTATAACTTCGACCATGAGCCATTCTTGGTAGTTTTCCCTCATACAGCTAAATGCTAAAACAGCATCCTGTAGCCAAGTTCTCATTTTTGCTTCACTTATTTGCCAATTGGGGATATTGTTGCATTCCTACCCAAAACTCTCATCTCTATTCTTTTTCATGATGTATAATTGTTCCTGTGTTCTTTAATCATACATGCTTTGTTACACATATTTCTTTTATTCATACCACAAATTTACATCTTTGTTTCTACTATGTATCTAAGATGGAGCAAGTACAAAGGATCCAGATATCAGAAGACATTTTTATTTATCTTTTAAGATGGGAAAATTACTGTCGAGAATCATCTCTGCCTGAATGTGTTGTGCTGGCTTTACAGCCATCACAGATTTTGTGAAAGATTTGTAGAAAAGCATCTCCTTTCAGATAGCTTCATTGAAATCACTCAACTGACTTTATTCCACATTTTTAAAACCATATTTGAAAAGCCACAACACATATGAGCTCCCAGTGCTTCCAGTTAAGGGAAAAGGATAAGAGGTAAAAAGAGTCACCATATCTCATAGTTTAATATAACATAAAAGTACAATATAGTCTGTTTCAAATGATGCCTGTCATTGCTGCTGCTGTTACTGCAGTCATCATCATTTTCATTATTCTCTCATACCTCCTTCTCACCATCTAGTTGGCAGGATGCTCCCACACAGTTTGTAAGGATGCTGTTGGCTCTCAGTATCACAGGATGAGGAAAGTGGCCTATGGAGAATTTAGCTAAAAGAATCATGATATTAAGCTCAACACAAGCAGAAATAAATATGAACCCATTACTGAAGTAAGTTAAAATAGTAACATTTGATTTATCTGAAGTAACATACTCCAGCTTAGATAAAATATAATAGAAAAAACTATATATGGAAGAAGAGCTATTCTTGTCTGAGAATTTGCTCACTAGAAAAGTGACAATTCACTTCAGACAAAGGCACTGCAAATTACATTCTAGGCCATAGCTCTTGTCTACTGCCACAATTTTTCAAAGTTACAGAAGAGAGTGAGACATGAAAGATTTTGCATTTGTCTTAGAAACGCCAACACAATAAAGACAATGTAGTAAATATTATTGATAGTTTGTTGCTTAGGTTCTAATTGTGGTGAACTTGGACTTAACTGATGACAAGAAATAAAAAGTGACATTAAGGAAAGTTATGAAAACTAAACATTTAGCCAAATTTTTTGGTATTCTTTAGAAAAACAGATAGCCACTGTTTCAACTGCCCCATTTATGCCTCAAATAATACCCCTAAGTTTAAAAAAATGCATAACCATGATTTTGTAGAAGTAGGATGCTAGAACCATTTTTGAAAAGATGTTTTCTTTTTAAATGTACAATGAGTGACAATAAGGAAGTTAAGCTTCTAATAGTCATGATATATTGAAATTTTATTTATGTATAATATTCTCTATATGAAATCTTATTGTTTGTAACTATCTAGAAGGTAATGTTAATAGAGATGAGATCTGAATCAAAAATGTGTGTGTGTGTATGCAACATATATTTTTGAAATTATTTCAATAGTTTAAAAGTTACCATAGTGTAAAGAACAACCAACAACCAACAGATTACATCATATATCTTCCCAACTCAAATTGGGAAATTTGAAATCAAATTACCCCATTGTGTAACCACTAAAAGATGTGACAGAGGTAATTAAAATGGTCTTAAGGCTGGAAGCCAGGAATGGTGTCCATGTCTTTATAGAATGGCCTTAGACCTCTCATCTAGTCTCCAGAATGGACAATATAGTGAAAATGCACAGTGTGTAGCAGGAAGGAATGTCACACCAGAAGTGTCCACATCTGGAACTGGGAGAGTTTCTGCTTTCCACAACCCGGTGCTACTGTGTGACAGCAGTCAGAACAAAAACACATGGCACTCATGAATCAAATGATTTTAAACAAATATCATTTACACCCAAAATAAAGTAGAAGTTTGGTAATAAAATAATTTGGAAAAATTCTGTCTCCAGTATGATCCGTTTTGACAAATGAATTTGAAATTCTCTCATGAGAACTGGGGTTTCAAGGATGCTTTGTGCATTTAAGACAATAGAATATCTGCATGAGTTTTAATACATAATATAAAGTGTATAGCACATAAAAATCACCAAAGTGTGTTCATGAGATTTGATACATTGATCACTAGAATCATAAACTAAATCAAGTAAAGTAAGTGCCAACTAATAGAAAAAAAGCTATAAACTTTCCATTATTATAAATCATTATTATACAGTAGCTTTACTGTATAATTTTCTTTTTAAAGTATTTGTTATATTTTGTGAGGATGAGGGAGTATATCCCCCAGCATGCAAGGGGCAGTCATAACTTCCTGCAGTAGTCGATTTTCTTCTCCCTCTGTGTAGATCCTAGAAATGGAACTCAAATTGTCAGTCCTGACACTAAGCACCTCTAACTGCTTAGCCATCTTGCTGAACCCAGTTTTATATTACTTATCTTAATAAATGATCACTTGGGGCATATGTCTAACATAAGACAGATAGCTATTGACCAAACAAGTGTAGATAACCCAACTGCTCAAAACATGTCATTTCACAAATATCCTGATGAGGACTGTACAGAGGAAATCTCAACAGGAGGTATTCAAGTTTGTCAAAAAGTGTCAAATGAATTTAATCCTGTTTCAAATAGAAAAAAAACCCACAGAGTATATGAAGCAACGTATGGTATATCATCCTCATCATCTGCTCTAGCCTCTCTAATTGGTTGCTACCATCTCCTCATTCTACAAAGTCCATCGATTCTTCCTACCTAGAAATAAACAAGGAATCCTTTAAGAATTAGTCAATGCCTACCTTTTCTCTGCAGCATTCCTGAAATTGCCCTAGCCACCACTCTGCCCCTCCCCCAGATGTGCCTAATTACAGCACTTCCAATGCACCTACTAAATTGTTTTTAAAAGTGTAATTATCGGTTGCACAGAAACTAAAGACAATGTCTTATTTGGACATTTCCATATCATCAACCATAGCATCAAGATATATATATATATATATATATATATATATATATATATATATATATATATTTGAGAGAGATAGATAGATAGATATCAATATATATATATATATATATATATATATATTCAATCCTAAACCAAGAGCATAAAGACTTACTCAGCATAGGTTTCTTGAACATTGGTACAAATTCAGATAAGTTAATAGAATCAACGCCTTAACAAAGAAATCAACAACAAAAAGTGATGAGATGGCCTTTAAAAGCATTCTTTGGCGAGGATGCGGAGAAAGAGGAACACTCCTCCATTGTTGGTGGGATTGCAGACTGGTACAACCATTCTGGAAATCAGTCTGGAGGTTCCTCAGAAAATTGGACATTGAACTGCCTGAGGATCCAGCTATACCTCTCTTGGGCATATACCCAAAAGATGCCCAAACATATAAAAAAGACACGTGCTCCACTATGTTCATCACAGCCTTATTTATAATAGCCAGAAGCTGGAAAGAACCCAGATGCCCTTCAACAGACGAATGGATACAGAAAATGTGGTACATCTACACAATGGAATATTACTCAGCTATCAAAAAAGCGACTTTATGAAATTGTGAGGCAAATGGTTGGAACTGGAAAATATCATCCTGAGTGAGGTAACCCAATCACAGAAAGACATACATGGTATGCACTCATTGATAAGTGGCTATTAGCCCAAATGCTTGAATTACCCTAGATGCCTAGAACAAATGAAACTCAAGACGGATGATCAAAAATGTGAATGCTTCACCCTTCTTTAAAAGGGGAACAAGAATACCCTTGGCAGGGAAGAGAGAGGCAAAGATTAAAACAGAGACTGAAGGAACACCCATTCAGAGCCTGCCCCACATGTGGCCCATACATATACAGCCACCCAATTAGACAAGATGGATGAAGCAAAGAAGTGCAGACCGACAGGAGCCGGATGTTGATCGCTCCTGAGAGACACAGCCAGAATACAGTAAATAATACAGAGGCGAATGCGAGCAGCAAACCACTGAACTGAGAATAGGATCCACGTTGAAGGAATCAGAGAAAGAACTGGAAGAGCTTGAAGGGGCTCGAGACCCCATATGTACAACAATGCCAAGCAACCAGAGCTTCCAGGGACTAAGCCACTACCTAAAGACTATACATGGACTGACCCTGGACTCTGACCTCATAGGTAGCAATGAATATCCTAGTAAGAGCACCAGTGGAAGAGGAAGCCCTGGATCCTGCTAAGACTGAACCCCCAGTGAACTAGACTGTTGGGGAGAGGGCGGCAATGGGGGGAGGGTTGGGAGGGGAACACCCATAAGGAAGGGGAGGGGGGAGGGGGATGTTTGCCCGGAAACCGGGAAAGGGAATAACACTTGAAATGTATATAAGAAATACTCAAGTTAATAAAAATAAAAATAAATAAAAATAAAAAAAATCAAAAGCATTCTTTGGTGGCGTGCAGAGATGGCTTAGTTGGTTTGATAGTGTTTACTAAACAAGCATGAAGAACTAAGTTGAGGCCCCTAATAACTACATAGAAGCTTGGTCACACTGACAGTGCAATGACTTCAGCACTGTGGAGCCAGAAGCAGGCAAACTCACGGAACTCATTAACTGAATGACCTAGCTGTAGTAGTAAGCTTAGAAAGATGCCCTGCTATCAAAAATCGGAGAAAGGTGGGTGATTGAAAATATCAAACGCCAATATCCAGCATCCACACTTATATACACCTTCCTGAGCACTCACCTGCACATAGGCAAACAATACACTTACCTGTAAACGAATAAAAACTAAAAACAAACGGATAAAGAAAGGTGCCCAAAGGCTAAAGCAAGGCTGTTGTTGTAACTATATTGTACTCTTTTAAAAAAAAAGGACTATAGCAATTTCAGTGTAATAGGTGCAAATCTGAGGTAGTAAGGAGCTTCCAGCACGGTCTGAGGTATTCTGCCTCTGGAATGAAGATATAACCAGGGACTTGTAGAAGAACAGAGAGTCTTGTTGAAGGAGGAACTTTGGACAGAGTCCTATGTGCCATAGTTAATTCAGTTGCAGGACAAAAGTGCCACAATTAAAATAATCTTTAAAACACTTTCAAATTCTCATTTTTTCATCCAAAATTGACCACTTAAAGTTATTCGTGAGGAATTAATGCCATTAATAAACATTCTTGGCTTATGAATGCAGAGGAGTGGTCAGGGCTAGTGTGATCATAAGAATTTGTAGAGCACAGAGCTTCTTTGTGGGTTTCTTTGTTGCTGTTCTTCTGTGTTTTTGAAAAAGAATCACTGTTTACTAGGTGAAGAAAAGTCTAACAGAAAACTCTGATGTGTTCACAAACTTTACAGCAAGGAATTTCACGCATTTACTTGAAAAACACTTTATCGTAAAGTCGGTCGAGACTTTCACAGAAACAAGAGAACTAGAGCAAATCGGGGGTGAGTGGCTTCACAGGAGTGACACTTGCCAATCCCATAAATATGGAGCTACTGTGGTAGCATCATTAAGCTGTACAGCTTCCTACAAGGAGCTCTGTTACCACTTTATGACAAGGAGACTCCTCAGCCATGACCTTCCATCCTCCCTTTCTATTGGGTAATTTCCTGAAAAAAATATCAGTCCCCATTTCCGCCTCAGCAGGGTAGCCAGGAAATATAATTGAATCTTTCTATGATAAATACTTCCTGCACTGCCTTGAGAGCTTATTGGAAATTTCTAGGATCATAGTTCAGAGTTGTAGTTGTAAATATAAAAAAGAATCCTCTGTGTCTATTTGACCTTAGACACACCTTGAATGTCATTCTTTTGAAAAAATATTTCTTATGCTTTGCTTTTGTGAATTTCCATATTATTAAAATGAAGCATAGAACAAACATAGTCCTCATTTGCTAAGAGTTGATTTGATTCCTTTTTATAAGGTCATAAAGGTACCTTATTTTTGAATATTAACTTTGATAGAGAAAAGTGAGAAATACTTTTCTAATGCACCCTGGGTTCTGTATCACAGAAAGATTTCAAGTCAAGATTTTCTATTAATTGTTAAAGATATAGAAACACTTACAAAATTACTAGACTTTGCTGAGCATCATTCTAAATACACTGATAAATAACTGTGGCCTTGCTAGCATGCAGGCATCTTTGCCGCGTTCCCCTGCAAATCTTTCATACAAATATTTGAAACCGCAAAGCTATGCTTCATTTATCTCAGTCTATTGTCTATTAGGTGTGACATGATAACTGGGAAACCATTGATCTTTTGTGATTATCTGATGCCTTCATGTGCTTCATGTAGAAGGCCTCTCTGTGCCGGGGGCCGCGGGGAGTCTATAAAGCATTAAATATAACTAGCAAGACAATTTTAATAGAAATGCTTTGCTACAGTAGCTTTGTAATGTTGACACATTTCCACTTTTAAAATGAGGCAGTTCAGTAGGATTGTATTTACCTAAAAAAGGCAGAAAGCATGTACAGTGTAGACTCTAGAGTCCTGCTTGGCAAATCTAGGTGCTGCAAATAGCACATAAAACTTCTCTATGGTGGTAGATGGCCTCTGATAACCTCTCTGTCTATTCATTATGCATTTACCTCTAGCTATCTGCCATCTACCTATCATCGATCTATTTATCTCTTCCATCTATCTCTCTGCTATACTAGGGTCTACAGGAACAATGTTGGAAGTCTACTGTACCTTAAATACTGGTCCCTATATCTTCCTCAGGTATTTAGTTTTCTGATGATTATACATTTGATTAAATACCTTAATTAAATGACATTCTGTAGGTCTGAAACTTTTGATACAGAATTGTCCAATTTGCCTGAGCATGAACAACCCAAACACAGATAAGACTCTCGTCCCAGCCATCATCTTCTTACAGTAATAGGTACGAGTTCTGTACAATTTAAGGCTCTTGGCCACGTCTTCCAGCCTCTTACAGTAATATGTGGAAGTTCTATACTAATCAAGATTCTGTTCCTTACTTCCTTTTCATTCCCACCTTACACAGAAAAAAAAAATATTTAAGTCACATTCCTGTAAGAAAGGCTATTTTATCAGGAGTTTAGTTTCTCTTAAAGTAAGTCTGTTATAAATGTCCCCTCCAGCAGTCTCGGTGTAAGCTCATAGAGGAGACAGATTCTGTCCAAATTAATACAGTTTAATGTCCTTGACAAACATTAGGCTCTGTGGTGACAGAAAGTACTGGTTAGAGAGGTGGAAAACTGCCGCACTTTTTTTTTATGACTGGATACATTAGCATATTCAAGTTAGTTTAGTAGATCTATTATATCACTCCTTGTCCTCAGATTCCCTTCCTCCACTCACAGGAGGGATGTCATGGTGGGTGCCTCCTATCATCCCATAGCAATCAAAAGTAATTAGTTCTTTTGTGCTGCTAGAAATTCTTGATTTTCCTACATTTTCCACCTCATAACATAGGCACAGCAGAAAGAAGCAGCATTAATTATTGATTTTAGGCCACTGACTTTTCTACAGTATAGCAGAGTCAATATGTGTGTGTGTGTGTGTGTGTGTGTGTGTATGTGTGTGTGTGTGTGTGTGTGTGTATATATATATATATATATATACATATATATATATATATATATGTCTTAGAGTTGTTATTACAGCAATGAAACATCATGACAAAAGCAACTTGGGGATTAAAGGAAAGAAAACCAATGGACTTCACTCTCTCTTTTCTCTTACCCAGGACCATCAAGTCACTCAGAAAAGTATGACATGAAATAGACCCATGGTCTCAATTAATTTTGGTTGTTCTAACCCAAATACCACAGATTGGACAGATATAGACCACATGGATTTATTAATCCCCCTTTTTTCTGGCAATTGGGAAGTCCCAGGTGGGTTATCTCATTGGGTCTACATTTGGGAACAGGAAGAAACAATCTCTGCGTCCTGTTAAAAGGGCTTTGTCCTGATGATCTACTGATCTTCCCCAAACTTCACCACCCATACATCACTTAAACAGTTAGAATTCTAACATGAGTTTTGAGGCAAAACAAGAAATCTGAAGCAGCATCTACCGTGTTTGAAGTGCTGTGGTGGGGCCCGCCAGCCAGTCTGATTAACAATCCTCCAGGCGGTTCTGAAACACTGAGTTACCAAGGATCAGTAACCTTAGAGAAAAGGTTTTCACCTATTATGTAAAAAGCTGCTCTTCCAGCTCCCAACCACCCTCCAGTGATTGCTTTTTTTTATTGGAGATTTTATGTATTTACATTTCAAATGTTATCCCATTTCCCAGCCTCCCCCCCACAATCCCTCCTCCTCTTGCTTCTTTGAGGATGCTTCCCCTCCCACCTACCTACTCCCACCTCAACTCTCTGGCATTCCCCTACACTCTTGAAAAGAGCCCTCACAGGAACAAGGGCTTCTCCTATTGATTCCAGACAATTCCATCTTCTGCTACATATGCAGATAGAGCCATTGGTCCCCCCATGTTTTGGATGGTGGTTTAGTCCCTGGGAGCTCTGGTGGGGGGTCTGGTTGGTTGATATTGTTCTTCATTCTGTGGGGTAACAAACCCCTTCAGCTCCTTCAGTCCTTTCTCTAACTCTCCATTTGGGACCCTGTGCTCAGTCTCATGGTTAGCTGCATGCATCTTTTTTTTTTTTTTTCATCTTTATTAACTTGGGTATTTCTTATTTACATTTGGATTGTTATTCCCTTTCCCGGTTTCCCGGCCAACATCCCCCTAACCCCTCTCCTTCTTCCCTATGGATGTTCCCCTCCCCATCCCATCCCCATTACCACCCTCCCCCCAACAATCTCGTTCACTGGGGGTTCAGTCTTGGCAGGACCCAGGGCTTCCCCTTCCACTGGTGATCTTACTAGGATATTCATTGCTACCTATGAGGTCAGAGTCCAGGGTCAGTCCATGTATAGTCTTTGGGTAGTGGCTTAGTCCCTGGAAGCTCTGGTTGGTTGGCATTATTGTTCATATGGGGCCTCAAGCCCCTTCAAGCTCTTTCAGTCCTTTCTAAGATTCCTTCAACGGGGGTCCCGTTCTCAGTTCAGTGGTTTAATGCTGCCTATGTATTTTCCGTATTCTGGCTGTGTCTCTCAGGAGAGATCTACATCCGGCTCCTATCGGCCTGCACTTCTTTGCTTCATCCATCTTATCTACTTTGGTGGCTGTATATGTATGGACCACATGTGGGGCAGGCTCTGAATGGGTGTTCCTTCTGCCTTTGGTCTAAACTTTGCCTCCCTATTCCCTCCCAAGAGTATTCTTGTTCCCCTTTTAAAGAAGGAGTAAAGCATTCGCATTTTGGTCATCCTTCTTGAGTTTCATGTGTTCTGTGCATCTAGGGTAATTCGAGCATTTGGGCTAATATCCATTTATCAATGAGTGCATACCATGTGTGTTTTTCTGTGATTGGGTTACCTCACTCAGGATGATATTTTCTAGGGTTAGGGTTAGGGTTAGGGTTAGGGTTAGGGTATCAGAAAGACTTTGACAGAGCCTCTCAGCAAACATCCATATCAGGCTCCTGTCAGCAAGCACTTCTTGGCATCAACAATAGTGACTGGGTTTGGTAGCTGTATATGGGAGGGATCTCCAGGTGGAACAGTCTCTGGACGGCCTTTCTTTCAGTCTCTGCTCCACTCTTTGTCCCTGTATTTCCTTCAGTGAGTAACTTGTTCCTCCTTCTAGAAAGTACTGAGTGACTGACTTCTGAAGGGCACCGGAAGTAAGATTGGAAAAGCCCTCCTCTCCAGGAGGGGTGGTGTCAACTGTTGACGCACAGGGGTTGCGTTGGCATGGAAAGTTTGGTTCAATATTTGCAGTTAACAAATTTAAACTTCATAGACAAAATATCTCCTGTAAACTAAACTCACATACTCCACATTTAAAATGTAATTTACCATGATATTGTAGATGTGTATTAACCATAACTGTATACTATGTCTTCCAAGAAAACAGGTAAGTATATTTAGAAAGCAGTATTTCTCCTGAAAATGTCTAATAATTGTAACCTGCAGAACGATCCAGAGTGACACCATTGTCATTCAATTTAGTTCTGGAGGCTCTTCAGTGGGAAGGTTTAAGCTGTAGTAAACATCAGCAGAGCAACAATGATAAGATATTTGAAAGCCAAAATGTCCTGTTGCTCATGGAGTTCATTTTGCCTAAAGAGAATCTCACTTGGATAGTTGTTGTAATGCATCTAAATACTGTGCAGCTGTGTAGAAAGGACTAATTAATTTTAAAATTATGTCCTCTCTTAAAGTTAAATTTGAAACTAAGATTTCAACCTTCAGTAGAAATTTGGGATATTTGTATTTTGAAAGGAAAGACACACATCAAGGGTGCTCAAATTGTCTGTATTGTTAAACACATTTTCACAAATACTGAGGAGGGAACATATTTGAAGGCCATACAGAAATCCAAAGCATTTTTAATATTAAATTTTCTCTTTTTCTTCTTTCATCCTTTTATCATTAAGTAATGGTTTATCAAGTGTGAAGTGAGTACAATGTCCGCGTCGGATGTAAGGTGTCCTTTCATTCTAATGTTTCTCTAGTAATTTTTTTTTATTCAAATGACCTATCTACTGGAGTAAGTGGTGTACTGAAATTACCAACTATTAATAAAGATTTACCTGTGCCTTTAAATCAAGTAGTAAATTTTTATGAGAAGCAAATGTGGTTGAGCAAGTGTCCCTGGGAAGAAGCCATTGAGTCCTTTGAGCACATGCCAAGGAGTGGTTTGTCTGGAACCTATGGTAGAGTAATATTTGCGTTCCCTGAGGACTCTCCATACTGATTCTGAGAATGGCTGCCCAATTTTCATGCTTTCAACAGTGACCTCAGTTTTCTCTTTTTCTATACCCTCACCTCATTTGTTTTCAATAGCTGTTGATCTTAGCAATAATCTTACTGGGGTAAAATGAAATCTTAGCGTTGCTTTCACTTATGTTTCCCCAATCACTAAGAATGCTGAACACATTTTGTGGTATTCCTTAGCCATTTTTATTTCTTCTGTTTCGGAGTGTCTGTTTAGATCCTAATCCCATTTTCTATTTTGAGTCACGTGTTTCCTTGACTCTCTGGTGTTTTGTTTTGGTTTGCTTTGCTTTGTTTGTTTTAGATTGCTTTGTTTTCTTGTTTTGTTGTTGTTGTTTAGTTTGTGTTTTTTTAACTATTTTTATATTCTGGACATTAATCATCAATCATCTCAGTCATCTCTCTGATGTATAGCTGACAACACACACACACACATACAACACACACATATTTTTGTACAGTATATGTATATTTTTCCTATTCTGTAATTTTTTAATCTTTACTAGATGGTGTTTCCTTAGCTATAAAGGAGTTTTTCATTTTTAATAGGTCCCACTTATCATCCATTGGCCCTAATTCTGGGGTAAATGGAATCCTGTTAAAAATATCTGTACTATACCTGTATCTCGTAATGTGTTGTCTGTTTTCATCTAACAGTGTTAGTGTTACCAGGTCCAAACTGAAATTTCCTTTAGTACACTTGGATCTAATTTTTGCACAGGCTGGTAGATATCACTCTAATTCCATTGTTCCACTTGTGAACATAGTTTGTCCTACACCATTTGTTGAAGGTACTATCTTTTCTCCAATGTATGTGGTTTTTGCTGTTAGCTATCAGATGTCTGATATAAGTACTTATGTCTCATCTTCTATTTTATTTCATTTGTCTACGTGTCTGTTTTTGTGCCAGTACCACATTGTGTTTATTAATATACACCTATAATCTGCCTTGAATTCTATAACACCAACCCCTCTAATACCTTGTGATTTATTCAGTACTCTGTTCATTAACCATGGTCTATTGTTGTTATATATGAATTATGGGGTTTTTTCTTTCTTTTTCTCTGAAGAATATTGTAGTCACTATGATTGGGATTCCATTCAATCTGTAAGTAGATATTTTTGTAGAATAGTCATTTTCACAATTTAAATCTAGGAATCCATGAACATAGATGTCTGTCTATTTTTTCCATTCTTTTTCAGTGTCTTCATGATGTTTCAATTGTAAAGCACTCAACTTCTTAGTTGCATTTAGGAATTTGGTAAGGGATTACTAGAGAGTGTAATAAGGAGCAAAGTGATATAGCTTTATTATAATTTAAAGTATATAAATATTAAAAATAAATACATAACTAATAAATACCCTATTCTATTATATTTTACATGTAGATGTTGATTATACATACTCCCATTTCTCCAGTATTGAAACTGATAGGCCAGGACCTGTGATACTCATTCAAAAGTCATCACTGAAGAGATGGTATCTAAGTAAAGATGACTATAAATTGTAAAGAGAGATGACAATAAACTTTCTAAAAATCATAGTTTGTGGAAAGAAGGAAAGGTTGCATAAAGTATCTCTTTTTAGACTGAGGGAAGAGTTTTCAGAGAGAAAACTATAGAATTACTCCAAGAAGACTTGAATATTTTTTAGCTTGTTTACATGTATTTTTAACCTCCTCACAGTGAAGTAAACATCCAGCATACAGAGCTGCATGATGCATAGACAATGTTAAAGAAAATGTCAGTTCCCACAAAATGAGGAGTTATTACATCGTAACGCCCTTCTACAGTTCCCATGATTGCATTATAAGGGAATTATTTTCTGTAAATATCTCTACAAGTGATCTAGTCAATAAGTCAATATGAGGTCACCGTTGGCTTCATAATATTTTAGAATTTTGCTATGGTCAGCTTACATCTTGAAAAAATATATATATATATAATAAAATCCAACACTAAAACTTCTTTTGGAAAACCATATTGTGATGGTTTGTATATCTTTGGCTCAGGGAGTGGCACTATTACAAAACATAGCCTTGTTGGAGTAGGTGTGGCCTTGGTGGAGTAGCTGTGTTATTGTGGGCATGGGCTTTAATACCCTTGTCCTAGCTGCTTGAAAACCAGCCTTCTACATGCCTTCAGATGAAAAGGTAGAACTCTCAGCTCCTCCTAAACCATGCCTACCTAGACACTGCCATGCTCCAACCATGATGATAATGGACTAAACCTCTATCTGTAAGCCAACTCCAATTAAATGTTGTCCTTATAAGAGGTACCTTGTTCATGGTGTTTCTTGAAAGCAGTAAAACTCTAAGATACATATACTATAAGCCTTACAGTCCAAATCAAGTAAATAAGATGGGAACTTCCTGTTTTCCAGTTTGTGCGTACTTATTCTTTGTTCCATGAAGACTTGATAGACAATACTGATTACTATGAAACTTGAATTTATCCCTCAACCTCTGAGCAAGTCTCTTTTCATGTACTTCAAGGCTTTGGCCCATCTAAACCTGTTACTACAAACATATTTTCCAAACATATATTAATCACATGATATCATATTTCAAATTCCCTTTCCTCCTCTTACTAGCTAGTCAAGGCACTAATTACTAATTAACTACTAGTCTTATTACTTAGACAGATTTACAGCAAGCCTCCTGACAGAATCAAAAGTGAGTAACGCATTCAAACACCTTCTATTGAGAACTGACTGCCATCATCTTTGATACGACTCTCATGTCAAATAATTGTAAAGAAGAGAGGAGCAAAGTAGTACCCAAGTTATTCCACCAAGAGGGGAGGGAGAAGAAAACAACCACAATGGGGAAGGGAGGGGAGACAGAAAGGGGAAAGAGGATGGGGAGAGGGGAACATGATATGCTTTTGGGTGGGGGAAAAGGACTGAAGCCCTGAGACCCAGCAGAAAAAAATGGAAATAAGTGATCTCAGGAGGAAGGAGGTTGAAAGGACACTCTAGAATGTACCATAGACCTGGGAAGTGAGAAACTCTCAGGACTCAAAGAGGGATCCTAGATGAAAGGCCCTACAGTGGGAAGAGGGAACTTATTGAATCCACCTCCAGCAGAAAACAGGGTATCAAGTGAGGGATGGGGTTGCTATCTCACAGCCAGAGCTCTGGCCCATAATTCTTACTTTCTAAAAGAAATGCAGGGATGGAAATGGAGAAGAGCTGAGGAAAAGAAAGTCCAGCGACAGACCAAGGTAGGATCTAGCTCAAGAGGAGGCCACAAGACCTGACACCATTACTGAAGTTAAGGGGCATTCACAAAAAGGGACCTACCATGACTATTCTCCAAAAGACCCAACAAACAGCTGAAAGAGGCAAATGAAGATATGTGCACCCAACCAACAAACAGAAGCTGCTGGCTGAATTAGGGAAAAGCTGGAAGAAGCTGAGGAGGAGGGCAACCCTATAGGAGGACCAACAGTTTCAATTAACCTGGACCCCCGAGATCTATTAGACACTGGATCACCAAACAGACATCATCCACCAGCTGAGATGAGGCCTCCAACAGATATACAGCAGAGGACTTCTAGGTCTGGGTTCAGTCAGAGAAGATACACCTGGAGGAGACCTGAAGAAGTTTAGAGATCTGGTGGTTTAGGTGGGGTGGGGACATCCTTGTGGAGATGGGGGAGTTGGGAGTGCATTGCGGGCAGTGGTATGGGATGTGGACCTCTCTGGTGGGGGTACTGGGAGGGGAACATAATCTGGAGCGTAAAAATAAATTAGTTAACCAATTTTTAAAAAAGAAATTGACACTTTGTTTTTTGTTTTTGTTTAAAGATTTATTTCTTTTATTTATATGAGTACTCTGCATCTGTCTTCAGACACATCAGAAGAGGGTACAGGATCCCATTGCAGATGGTTGTGAGCCACCCTGTGGTTGCTGGGAATTGAACTTAGGACCTTTGAAAAAAGCATTCAGTGCTCTTAACTGCTGAGTCATCTCTCCATCCCAGAAGCAGATACTTTATTCTTGGGTTTTGTCCATAAATAAGTAAAAGAAATTCTTTAATAAAATGTGTTGGTAAATAGAGGTCATTTGTATGGAATGTAGGGATGCATTCTAGTATGTATTCATCTTGTATGTTTGCACATAAAAACTCTTAGCCTGTTTAAGTACCATAATAGAAAGAGAAGAAACAGTTCTGTAGTGTAGAGGAAGAGTTAACTTCTTTCCTCTACTGTACTGACCACAAACATTCTAAATACTCCAGAAACTTTATATTTTAATTTAGCATTGAAATATTATAAAAGTGGTTTATTTGAATTATTTGTTTTCTTGAATGCTTGAGTTCTTACATATTCTAGACACTAACTGCCTGGTAGATGTACAACTAGCAAAGATGTTTCCCGTACTTTAGGCTTCCTCTTCATGAAACAATGATGTTCTTTGCTGCACAAAACCCTTTGATATTATGAGATTCCATTCATTAATTGCTGCTCTTAATGCCTATGCCATGGAGGACCTGTTCAAAGTCCTCTTCTGTGCCAATGAATTCTGGCATATTTATTTCATAGTTTCTCTTCTACCAAATTCAGGGTTTCAGCTATTACATTGAGACCTTGATGCATTTGTAGTTGGATATGTGCAATGTTAGAGAGAGATAAGGGTCCATCTCATTATTCTGTATGTCTCTATACAGTTTGACCAACATCTGTTTTTGAAGATGTTATCTTTTCTCCAGTATATATTATTAGGCTCTTAATCAAAAATCATGTGGCTACAGGAGTGCTTACATGTCACTCCTCAATTTTGTTCCATTGATCATTGAGTCTGTTTTGATGTTTGTGCCATGCTGGTTAATTACATACCTCTAATATAATTTGAATACAATAATAATAATACCTTCAATAGTTGTTTGTTGTTCATGATTTTTATATCTATGGCTATCCTAAGTCTTACACAGATTTTTGTTCATTTGTATGTATTGATGATCTATTAACAATAGCTAGGGAACAGAAATAGCTTAGACAAATGGACTATGAGACCTAAAATCTACAATAATCAGTGGCATTCCAAGACATGCCCACTACTAGAATAGTGACATAAAATTACAAGAGGAATTGAGCACTTTCTGATTGGATTTAAGTATACTAGATGAAAACCATGTCTGGCACTCTTGGCACACCAAGACCTAGAATATATTCTTAATATTCTGCTCAATGAACATTGTATTAAACTGAATCCCAACCAGTTATCACTAAATCTATAGATTAAAACATTACCCAGCCATCATCAAGGACGTTTCAGTTTGCCGTGGATGGTGATTAACATAGAGAACCACAGGTGTCTATGGTGTTAAAGGTACTATGGAATGCACAGCACTATATTTAAAGTATCCATCATACCCTCATCACAAGGCTCAGGAATTACTGTACCATTAGAAAGAATGTAGGAGCCACAAGCAGTAGATGATGACAAATAACCAGTGTATTCTGAACACAGCAAGTGCACATATGAGCTCAGCAGTTGTTGTCACAACTGCATATACAAAACATACACCACCTCAGGCCAGAACAAATTTATCTTTGGGAAGAGAAGTAGTCATGAAGTACCACTGCTAGATGAAAAGTTAGTAGCAATTATAATGGATGAGAAAGAGTATGATTTCCTGTAGAGTTTAGCCTTTGGTAAATTAATCAGGCTCCAATGGAAGCCATACATTCAAGAAGATATAACTATACTTTACTGATAGAGAAAGAGTGGAACGAGACACAATATGGGGTAGGTAGTGAAGATAGGTAAATCTTTGAGGATATAAACACTTGGATAAAATCCGAACAATCATACAAATTTTCCGAAGAACAAATTTTTTAAAAATGTTACAAGCATTGGTCTGGAGAGAGGGTCAGTGACTAAAGCACTTTTTACAAAAAGACTAGAATTTAACCCCAGAACTATATGAAAGCAGGCAGGGATAGAAGCCCACTTGGAAAGGAATTCCCTGGGACAAATTTGCTAACTATACTAGCCGAATCTGCTCACTATGAATTCAATGAGAAACTAAGCCTTTCTACATAAACTGAAAAACAATCACACACACACACACACACACACACACACACACACACACATTCAAAAGACACAAACACACACACACATGCACAAACAGAGAGACAGAAAGAGAGAAGAAGAAGAGAGAGAGAGAGAGAGAGAGAGAGAGAGAGAGAGAGAGAGAGAGATCACATACATACATATAATTTTTATCAAGGTAACAGAACTGAATCATTGAAGATTTTGCTAGCTTAATTTAAAACTTATGATTATTAAGATATATAACATGAAAGATTCCATTTGCACTTTTAAGTTATGTCCTATGTCTCTATTCAAATGTTAAAAATAGACTTTGTTAAGAATTTCTAATTTGTGCTTCTGGATATGTGGGTACTGCTTACTTATTTCCATTATTTTTCTGGATCAATGTGGGTGTAATAATAGAATGGAAACTATATGAAATCAAAAAGTTTCTTGGAGTTCTCATTCTCCATGTGCATGTATACTATTTGCTACATCAGCTGTTCTCAACCCATGGGACTTTGGGGAGTGGGGGTTTCACATATCAGATATTTACATTGTAATTCATAACCCTTACAAAATCAAAGCTATGAAATGACAACAAACCACCTTTATGGCTGGGGTTTACCATACATGAAGAACTGTATTAAAGGATTACAACATGAGGAAGATTGAAAACAACTATGCTAGGCTACAATATCAAATAAACATCTTCATGGCTATATAATTGAACATTTTACTTCCACTTGAATGGCATGTGAATCAGAGAAAATGTATTATCACATGTTAGTTTTCTATAAAATCCTGTGAGTAACTCATTAGTACATGTGTCTCTATAGTGTCATACTTCCTCAGAAAGAAATATCTCATATGTTCATCCTGATTCCAACGGTATGTCAAAAGGTTATTATTGAATGAAAGAATATCATTGTATCTTAACAACTTTAGAAAGTAACTGAGCTTTGAGTAGAGTAGTACACTATATTGGAAATCTCCTAACCGTCAGACCAAAGGAAAGATGATAGTTTTCCTACCTTCATAACCATGAAATACTCATCATCTCTGCTTTTTCGACTTTGGAATTAAGCAAGTACAACCCAAAATTCTAGAAATGGATTTTTAATTTCTAAGAAATGACTTTGACAGGGTAAAGAAAGGTCCTCTGACTCAGAGATAGTGTTCATGTGCTAAGTGCTGACAAGTAGCAACAATGTTGTCTGGCATGAAAATCATATGGGGTGATCTCTCTCTCTCTCTCTCTCTCTCTCTCTCACACACACACACACACACACACACACACACACATACACACACACACAAATAACCTGAGACCTTGACTATGTGGAGCTGAAGAAACAGGAAGACATAAATCTCCTGGAAAAGATCCAATCCCTGGTGTATCTGGAAATTAAGAGAGCATCAAGAAACCAGGACAGACATTAGTACCAGTTATGGACAATCCAGGTAAATCATCCGTGCGATGAGTCACATGAGAGAGGTTCCCAGAATCTTCACTGGTTCAGAAAATTACTCAGACATAGAAGGAAGTTGGAACTACTCAACAACATACTTAGACACAAATGGGCGTTTTTGGTTCTACAGTAGGTAATTCCTATTAAAGAGAAATATCTATACAGTGGGAAAGATTCTTTGGATTCTGTATTTGTCTCTAAACAAACATTTTTACATATATTTTGCTAAATTGGAACAATTATGATCACAGTGCAAATACAGGTCTCTCTTGTGATAAATGAGTGGGACAACATAACACATGTCCCAATAAGACACGTTTCAGGAATAAAATAAGAGCAAGCCGCTATACTGTAATCCTTACATCCAGGCCTGTAAACCTCCTCCCACTGCTCTATCATTGAAGATTCATCACAGCAGACTGCTTCTTTCCATGCCTTTTCTCCATGCTTTTCTGTATAGTCAAGCACCATCTAACATTGCTGTCTTAATTCTCTGGAGCTATGTCATTCCCTGCAGAATACTTGGTAAACATCAGGCAAAAATATACTTTTAGATTGAAGTTAAATGCAAGACTTGTTATATCTGTTATTTTCATGATTATGATACAAATTATTTGCTTATATTTCTTTTTCTCAAAATAGAAAATCGGCAGTCTTGGATCTAAACAAACAGGAGTAAATACTCTAAACCTAAACTCTAATGAGAAAGAAATTGTCTGATCCTGCTTCTAGATGCATTATCTCAGGTTTTATAGTTCTATTCCTTTAAATCTTCCCTCTACTCTATTCGCCTTTACATATTTTAACTTTTTTTTTTTCACAGAGAGGAGATCACACATCCCTGTGATGTTTATAAAGAGAGTAGATCTAGGAACTAACTTTTGAGCACCTTAATAGATGCTAGTAAACAATGGATAGAAAGAACCAGAGTAGAAGTTAGTGTGCAATAGTCATCATATTTCATGACCTTCCTAGATGGAAATAACCTAAGTTTACATATCTGTTCGCATTATGTACCTTGTGAAGTTTTTCTTGATATAATCTACCAAAATTAATTGCCATAGAGAAGAACAATATTTGTCAAATTTGCTATTCCTTTTAAGATCAATAAAGTTGAAAAAAATGTAAAACAGACAAGAATGCTTTTCATGACTAACTCTAGATTCTTCGTTGTTAAGCTGGTGATGTTTAGCATGCATCTTGCATAAGACGCACATATACAGAGGAGGAAGTCAGAAATCTGAGTCCTAGTTTTTGATGTGAGCTACTTCAAGGACAATTGCAAGGTCTTCATTTAACCTTCTTGTGGGATTCTCATATGTCCAAAAGGCAGAGGGATTTCAATAAGCTCTGGGATCTGACAGTACATTTTTTATCTTTTAACTGAAAAAGAAAAATAATCTGATGTAGGAATTTAGTGGCATTGCCATTTGAGAGTGATTGTCTGTCTTATGTCCACCTAAAAGTAACATTCAGAAAACTCACATTATTAGCTTTCCTAGGGATAAATCTTGCAGACATGCATTTTAAGTGTGTTAAATACATGCTGTCATCTGAGGTAGCTATGTTATACTTTAGAGACCTTAAAAAAGCAGAAATTGGACAGCTATTAATACCAGAAGAGAAGGATCATATTCTGCAGCAACTTGACATCCATTGCCCATGAATTAATGAAGGCCATATTAGATTCTATATATGTGAGTAGTAGCCATATACATTCAAACCATCTTGGTCTGTGTGACTAGTTCCTGATGATTTCTGGTTCAGAAGCACAACTTAGTAACATCTGAACTAAAACCAACTCCATGAAAAGGATGTTGAATGAAGTTTCTGACATCTGAGAATCATAGCTACAATCATATACTAACCACTGTGTGAACTATATAAATCCTTTTATGGGATGAAATGAATGTACTGACTCCTTAAATTCATAGGATGAAGCTATGACTACCAGTAATTGTATAAAAAATTTTAAAGAAGGAATTGGTATTAAGGATCTAAATTGGAAGTGGGGTAGTTCGGGGGACCTGTGTTGTTATCTCACAGGATACTGAGAGGTGGAAGAGAAATCAAGAGAGCATCCACAAAGAAAATGACACAGTGCAAGAAGAGAGGCAGAAGATGTTTCTTGGTAAGCAGAAGAGACAAGTACTAGGAGATGCTAAATTTGCTAAAAGCCTGGCCAAAGTCTCTAGCCTCTAGAATAGGAGAAACAAACTTTCATCATTTAAGACATCTGGCCTATTGGTCATTGTTATGACATTTAGAGCTGGAGATTTTAAATTTTTACCTATAATATAAAGCTCTTTTCCTTGTTCTTGACACCACCCATGTTTCCAATTTCTCCATTTACTACTTAGCTGGCCCTTTGATTTTTCAACTCAAGGTTCCTGATAGATTTTTTTTGTTTCTTTTCCACTGAAGAAGACCTAATTTCATGCCCATCTTCCCAACACAGTTGCCAAACTTCTGTAGGAACTGTGTGGCAGATGAATAGTCACCAAGCTTCTAAGTAAAACTGAGTGACCAAGAGGTTAAACACAGGCTCCCAAACTTGCTCAACTGATGACATTTCATGTTCAGATTACCATATATTATTTCACTGAAGTCTCTTTTTTTCATATTATTTTACATATTTATTCACTTTACATCCCATCACCTCTTTCCAGTGCCCCCTCGTACAGGCCTTCTCCCACCTCTTCCCCTTCTTCTCAGAGAAGGAGTAAGCTCTCCTGACCCCCAGGTAAGAACTCATTCTGGCACGGCAAGTTACTGTAGGACTTGGAACATCATCTCCCACTGAGAACTGACAAGACATTCCAGTTAGGGTAACAGGAACCAAAAGCAGACAGCAGAGTCAAGGATAGCCCCTCTCCAGTTGTTGGGGGCCCATATAAATATGAAGCTGCACATTTGCTACATATGTTTGGGGGGCATAGGTTCAGTCCATGTATGGCCTTTGGTTGGTGGATCTGTGTTAGTTGACTCTGTTGTTCTTCCTGTGGAGTCCCTATCCTCTTCTGGTCACTCAATCCTTCCCCCAACTTTTCCACGGCAATCCCTGATATCTTTCAAATGTTTAACTGTGGATCTCTGCATCTGTTTCAATGAGCTGCTGGGTGAAGTCTTACATGGGAAAACTCTATTAACAGTAAACCAGAACAAGTTTAAATGATTATTCTAATACATTGCACTACAGTGTCAGAAACGAGAAATTTGGCATAAAAATAGCAGATTTTAAGTTTTACTGTTTTCTAAATGTTATTGTTCTTCATCCATCAAGTATTTTTGGTTTGTCTGCTTTTTGAAGATAATATCTGGCCATGCAGTCATTCCGTGTGTAAGGCAATTGTCTCTGTTTCCATCATCTAGCCCAATGGTATCCTTGAAATTAGTTAGGTTTTACCTACTGTGTCTGGTTAGCTAAAGTGATTCATGATATTTACTACCCCACAATTTTGTAAATATAAAATGCCAAACAATTTAGTATACTTTGGAAAATATACATAGTGTTATAAAATTATTTGAACCTTGAAAGGTAATCACATGACATTTAAAATAGAATAAGTATTCATTTTGGAATAGCTCTGAACCACTAGAAGAGATAAAAATAAAACTGACTCACAGAGAAATATCTGTAATATATCATTTCATTCATAAGTTAAATGAGAGAAAATGTGCTCTTAGGAGTTACTGATTCCGAGAAACGGTACTCAGAAGTTACATTTTCAGGCATTAAGAGAATTTATGTGATTGTCTTTAGAAAGTGTTTAAACTTTCTTGAAACAAATGTTCTAGGACCAATTATATTACATATAATCCTAAAGTCAATTCCAGGAATTTAAAACATGTTTTATTAGACAGTGTAATAGTTGAAAAACTCTGCTAATATATTGGTCATCACTGATGTGTCCTTCAGTATTTAGTAAAACCATGCTGGTCATCATTGATGTCTCCTTTAATTGCCATGCAACTGGAATCTTCAAGCAATTCCTGTAATGTTACTCATTGTAGCTAGGTTGGTAATTGAAGAGTTCAATGCAAAGTATTATCTTTGATGTAAATGGTGCCATCTAGGATATCTATTGGGAAGATAGGGTATGGCTAGCATCCAGTACCTCTGTGTCCCCATCCTGTTTTGTCCTAAAAGTCCCCTCTAGAGCTTCTAATATGTGGCAGCAACCTTCAACTTTCAGGGAGCAAGAAACTTCCAGACTAATAAAAGACCATTCCAGAACTGGAACAGCACTGCTTCTGCCATATTTGAACACTGAAAAGACTCATGAGTTGCCTTAGTCCCAAGGGCAGGCAAACTCACTCTTGAAAGACACATGGTAAAACCACATGGTGAAACTGTGGGAGATGGTAATTATTTTTAAGAGCTTCCTTAGAAAACAAAGTATTATAAAACTGTTTTTAATGAAACAGTTTTTAAATGAAAGGATAGTTCAACTTATACTATTTTTATATATAGTAATATAATAATTTATTATATATTTTGTGGCCATGTTTCTTTTGAAGCATGTAGTTATTGAGCTTCTTACTTTGTAAATGAATGTTTTTGACTCTACATACAAATATGTAGCAACAACGATGTTTTTATATGTGTACTTGAATTTAAAAAAACCTAAATCCACCCTCAGTTAAAAGTTCAGTGGGAATATTGGTCTATTTAAATTATAATATATTATAAATTTTATAAGCATACTTATGCAAAACTTCCCAGATAATTTCAAGAAGAAAAATGATGACACCTCATGAGTGAAAATAGGTCCTCTGACAAAATCTAATCCTGCTGTGCTCTTTGTTCTTCCTAGCTCATACTTAACAATTGAAATCAGTCCCATGAACTAACTTGATTTCCATAGTTATTGTTGTCAGTTTACCTAAGGAAAATGCTTTAAAGCCAACTCCAGAGGTCTTTGACTTTATTACTATAATTTGGTGACATATACAATATAATTGACAAGTATTTAAATTATTAAACTTTGACCAATTATGTAAGAAATAGACATATAGATATATGTTTATTCAAAGCATGGTAAAACCCTGATATTTATAAGTCTGCTTTTCAATTTTCTTCTTTGACTTCCACATATTACAGTAAAGGTCATTGCAATGACAGGCCAGCACAAGAAAACTTTATCCAAATCAAAAAATAAAAAAGGCAAAGGAAGAAAGGCCTCAAGGATATTCCTAGCATTAAGCAAACCCTCAAGAGAATCTATGTTGATGTTTCAAGGCAAACATCCAGAGAAAATGAAAAATATGCACGAATATTTTCAAATAATCTTGTATATGACACATACATCCCCACATTAAAAACCTTCCAAAGAAGAATTATATGTTCAGGCAAATTCTCTGTATGCTTCTGAATGGTAATTATTCTGATCACTATTAAAAGCTGACAGAAATAATAGATAAGTAGACAATGTCCATCAGCTAGAGTTGTTTGTCACTGTTACATATCCAAATACTGAATCTTAGTCAATTTTTTATTGCTATGAAGAAACACCATGACCAAGACAACTTTAAGCAAAGGAAGCATTTACCAGGGGTTTGTGCATAGCAGCAGGCTAGAAGGCATTCTTCTGGAGAAGTATCTGAAGGCTTTACACTCTGTTCTGTTTGTCTGTTTTTAATAAATGTATTTGCTTGTTCTTCTCTCATATATTACATTGTAACCACAATTTCCTCTCCTCTCCTTCCAGTCTGTTCCTTCATGTCCCTTCTCTCCAGATCTACTCCTCCTCCATTTTTCTTCAGAAAAGGACAGACTTCCAGGGATATCAACCAAACATGGCATACATACCAAGTTACAGTAAGACTAGGCACTCATAGCAAGGCTAGATGAGGAAAGCCAGTAGGAGAAATGGGGTCCCAAAAGCAGGCAAAAGTGTCAAAGATAGCCTCTGCTCACACTGTTAGGTGTTCCACAAGAACACCAAGCTAACACAACTGTACCATATGTGCAGAGGGCCTAGGTCAGACCCATGAGGGGTCTGTGATGTCAGTTCAGTCTCTGTGAGCCCCTATGATATGTGGTCAGTAGATTCTATAGGCCCTGTTTTTGTGACGTCCTTGAATCCTCTGGATGTTACAATCCTTTTTCCCCATCATTCACCATTTTGGTTTTGGATCTTTCTATCTGCTCCTATTAATTGCTAGGTGATATCGTGTATGATTAATGTGGGGTCCCACATCTGCTCTGCCACAAGTCTCAGGCTGCTTGGGGAGGCAGGATACAGGAAGTTGACTATACTTACTCCATATTTCTCTTGGGTGCTGGGCTGTGGGAATCTGTGGAATACCACTCCGGGAGTGGGGAAGCACAGTCTGAGAGCAGGACACAGTCAGAGCTGACTTGGGGATTCCCAGGCCTGCAAAGAGGCGGGGACCATCAGGTTCTCAGGCACTTGGCTGATGAAGATCTGAGAATGGAGTGCTCCTCACCCCCAAGCTGGATCCAGCCTGTGGTAAGGGGTGAAAAGGGGAGCTCCAGCTGAGCATGGTGGTTGATGCTGCGAGCACAGGAAGGCTTTCTTAGGGAGATTAAACTGCAGCTCTGTAGGCAAAGGCCTTCTTTGTGACTCCCCAGGGCAGATCCACTTACTGGAGTGGGCCTCATATTAAATACCTTCTGTAAAGGGGAGTGTTTGGGAAGGGAAATTCATTGGCTAAGTCTCCAGGCCTTTGGGTACCTCATTATAATGGAGATCTGTCTTGAGCCTATGTGACCTGTGTTCACATCCTCTACCTGTGAAGGGGCTTGGCACATTGTCTGACTGATGGAGGGCGTAGGGTTAGTGATCGGCCTGGTTTCCTGGGAGTCAGGTGAAACACCTACCATCCCTCAGGATCTCTGGCGTTTAAGCCTCCTCAACTGGGAACCAAGGTGTCTTTCACTGTCCCATAATATCTTTCCAATGACAATTATACTAGGCTCCCATCTATAACTGCAACAGAATATCATTAGTAATCATTTCATTGACTCCTCCCCCCCTTCTCCTCCTCCTCCTCTTCCTCCTCCTCCTCTTTCTCCTCCTCCTCTTCTTCCTCCTCCTCTTCCTCCTCCTCCTCTTCCTCCTCCTCCTCTTCCTCCTCCTCCTCTTCCTCCTCCTCCTCTTCCTTCTTCCTTCCTCCTACTCCATTTCCTCTTCCTCTTCCTCTGGATCTTCTTCTTCCAGTTGTGTTTGATTCTATCCTAGGTCTCTTGGTCTCTGGATTATCCTGGGTCCTGCCCCTTCAGGCACTGTCAGGGGTGGACTCCCTCTCATAGCATGGGTCTCAGGGTATACTAATGATTCATTGACTATTCCCACAATTTCTGGGCCACCTTTACCTCAGTACATCTGGAAGGGAGGAAAAACTGTAGGTCAAAGGTTATGTGGCTAGGTTGGTGTCACAATCTCCCCACTAGAAGTCTTGTCTGGTTACAGGAAATGGCCAGCTCAGGCTCCATATTCTCCATTCCTAGGAGTCATATAGGGCCATCCTCTTAGATTCCTGGTAGTTTCTATTGCATCTTCAAAATGCCCCTCAATTACAGTTGTCTCTCTCCTTCCCTTTCCCCCAACACATACACTCCCCTCTACCTGGACTGTCTATCTTTCCTTCCCAAGGAGACTCATATATCCCCAGCTTGAGCCTTCCTTGTTACATAGCCTATTGATAGTAGCATATCTACCCTTTACTTTACAGATAATATCTGCATATAAGTGAGTATATACCATGTTTCTCTTTTTGCACACAGGTTACCTCACTCAGTAGGAATTTTTTTCTAGTTCAATCCATTTGCTTTCAAATGTTATGCTTCTCTCTGTTGCTGATAAGTGTGCAAACTTGAACAGTTCCTTTGGAAATCAATATGGCAGTTTCTCAGAAAATTGGGAATTGATCTATCTCAAGACCCAGCTATGCCACTCCAAGGCATATACCCAAATGATGCCCCATCCTATGAAATAGACATTTGCTCAACTATGTACATAGAACCTATACTCATCATAGCTAGAAATTGTAAATAACATAGTTATCCCTCAAACAAAGAATGGATAGAGAAACTGTGGTACATTTACACAATGGAATATTACTCAGCTGTTAAACACAGTGAGTCTTTCAGTCTGATATACAGTTGGAGACAAAAGGAAGCTGGGCATAGTGTGAGATTTTTAAACCTCAAAGTCACCCTCAGGGACACATTTCTTCCAACAAGGCCATACTTATTTCAGCAAGGTCATAGTCCTAATCCTTCAAAAATAGTGCCACTCCCTGATGACTAAGCAGTCAAATACGTGGAACTATGGGGGTCATTCTTATCCAAACCACCATGCACTGTGAGAATGAAGCAAAACAATGGATTCAATTGCATATTAATATATGTTTACTGTTACATAGTCTCTTCTCTCTGACAAAAGAAATTGATAAACCACTTGATCAAACTGAAAGTAATAAATGCTACTGCAAAGTTGGCGAGCTACACATATAGCATGATACTGGTTCCCTAAAGGTATTTTTTTCTATAAAATATTTTGTGTAAATTTTCACCAAATGGTAGTATGAAACATTCTATTTGTATTGCTATACAATGACACTATACACATAGCTTATTTTGAATATACTTGATAGCTTTATCACATTTACTACAGGTGTATATTTCCTACTTGTGTCAAATTTAGAGCAATAAGAAGGTGACTGCTCCCTCGAGATCATGCTTCGGGCTTAGAATTAATGTGTGTGTGTGTGTGTGTGTGTGTGTGTGTGTGTGTGTGTGTGTGTACACTCAGGCATACTAGAAGTTTTCATGTTACAAAACACTTTTATATTCACAACTAAATATGTCAAAGTCCAAGATCACACAAAACCAATTCATCTTCAAATTAATTTTAGGAGAGTAAATAGAAAGATCCTTATTTCAAATCAAAGCAAAATGAGCCAGTGTGGAGTTTCTGAGAGAATATTCTTGGCTGTTAAAGGGTGAATTCTGTTTTCCCATAACAAAACATTTTTTTATCTGAAATCTTTTCAGAAGGTAAACTCAGGGTGAAATTCAAAGTCTCCCTTCTTTCCCACTCCACTCACTGCCTGGTTCTCATTCAAGGTTCTCTATGTCCCCTCTTTAAACAGTGCTGGCATCATGACTGCCTGTTTGCTATTTCTGAACTTGAAAAATGTTCTAAAACCAAGTTCCTTTCTTTTTTGTTGTTGTTGTTGCTGCCTTGGTTCCAACAGTAGGGGATCTTCTTTGGGGACTAAAACATCTACTGCAAAGTAAACATTTGGGGACAGCTCTTCTATTTTTCATTGTCCTGCAGATTGAAGCCGAATATGAAGTACACTCTTCCCATACTTCCCCATAAAAATGTGCTTTCTTAACTCTTGAATCAAATAAATACTTGACAATAGTTATTGTTATACTGCGAAACACAATCATAATGGTGGATGATATAAATTAAATTCCCAATCCCAAAATAAGATGAAAGAAAAATTGGTTTACAATTCATGTAATTGAAAATGTTTTGCCTGGGGACATAGCTCAGTGGTAGAGAAGCAGATTGGTACTCTACCAATTGGACTGATTTCTAGAATCACAAATAAACCTCCATAAATAAGTAATATAAAACTAAATTAATAATATAGTTTATTTCCTTACTTAGTGTTTTAAATTAAGTGTGACTCTATTTTCAGAAAGAGTAGAACCCAAGAAAAATGTTGCTCAAGGAGAGAACATCAGTGGGAATATAAGGGGGTTTTTTTTTGGTGTTTTTGTTTGTTTGTTTGCTTGGTTTGGTTTTTTTTTTCAGATTGGGTATTGTGCAGTCACATATAAACTCACCAACATATGCATACCTATGTAAACCAATTCTCATTTATTTAATCTTTATTTAATTTATCCTTTACTGCATGAGTTATTACCTCAGAATTTCCCTGCTAAGGGGCTCTATTTCATTGAAGTAATACAACTGGTGACTTTACCTATATCAAAATTTATCATTGTGTTCTTACAGTTTCTATTGAAAACCCAGTATACGTATTGATGCCTCTAGACACATGACTATTTGCTAATAGCCATTAATCAAAGTGAAGTAAACACTCATTCAGTAGCTGTGCTTTAGAATCTGTCAATCATCTATCTATCATCTATCTACTATCTATCTATCTATCTATCTATCTATCTATATCTCTTTATGCATTTCCTTCTTCCCAGCTGTTGGTCCTTTCTTCTCTACAAACTCCTCTGAACTAATCAGATGACTCTAACACCAAGCATTGAAGACAGTGCCTCCTACAACAAGCATAATACACTCATAGCTTTCTTCATTTTAGTCCCACCTGCCATTTTGTTTTCAGTATTTCAGCTTCCAAGAAAACAGATCTGCAAAGAAATTTCTTTTTTTTTTTTACCCTCAATGGCCTCATTTCAAACCACAGAAAATTGTAACAAATTCATGAGAACATACAAGCATACTTGTATGTTTCTTTGTCTCTTGTGACAGGTAATACGAATGTCCCCAACATTTAGTGCACTGTTCAAAGCGCTTTCTTTCTGGTGTTCTATCCTGCACTTGTGTCTGATATACTATTTGCTTTATGTTCTTAGTCATATTTAGATGAAGAGCAAAGATGTTGAATTCCACAAGTATAGGAGTATGTCTACTTTGAGAAAGCATTCAATAACATAATTAAATACTATTTTCCAATATGAACAAAAAGAATTAATAAAGAAAATATTACATACCATAAGTTAACATTAGAGCTTTCAAACGGAACAAGCATATAATTTGAAATAATATATATGAATCTATAGAAAACTATACTAAGTGAAACAAGATAAGCATACCCAGGAAATTAACGCATTATCATATTTATATGTGTTCATTAGTTAGTTTTTGCATTTTTTAGTGTTAAAGCAAATGCCTGTGGAAAGGAATTTATTTGGGATCATAGCTTTAGAGATCTTAATCTTCCTCCATCATCAGTTGTCCCTTGCTGTGAACCTGTGATTACAGTGAAGCATCATGTACACAAAGAGGAGAGGTAAAGCTGTTCACTCTAGGGGAGTAAGGAAGCAGTATGAGAGAAAAAAAGAATTCAGGGACAAGATATGCTTTTCAATTGCTCCTCACAACTTACTTTCTCCAGCCTGGTCCAAATTTCTAGTTCCCACAATATAATAATATCATCAAATAATTAACCATTTAGTGAGTTAATACACTAATGAAGTCAGATTCTCTAGCAGCTAGTCACCTCTTAATAATCCCATTAGCTGGGGACCAAGCCATCAATGCATTTAAAAGAGAAACACTGTACACAAACAAGAAAAATATGACATCCAAAAATATATTTAACTAATATAAAAAGAATAGAAAGATAGATCCCAGGAGTTTAGGGCCCAGGTGGCAATGTTGATCAGAGATTATAAAGTCTCAAGTAGGATACAGCTACATGAATGCAGTCAATAATAAATATTGTATATTTTACCTGTATGTGTGGTTTGTATGTATATGTGATGACTATATGTATGTCCTCATATTTGTGGACACAAATCTGTGAAGATGTGTGCACACATTATAACAGACCCCTAGACATTAGTGGGACCCTAGATTTTAGTAAAATAGACTCTGTGATGAAAGTATCATTCAGGCCATAAATCTCAGTGTGTAGACAGCACCACTTGCAAAACAAAAACCAAAGACCTCATACGTCAAAGTCCATACATCTCAGAAAGTCTTAAAATGTAATAACCTTGCTTTTCTGCTTCTATAGTTTTACTTCTTGTTAACTGAAGTATGCCAACCTAGTATACAATTTTTGTTTTTAAATCTTACTCTGAGGAAGTCTTTGGGCTACACTGGGATACCAAACACCCAGTGTCAATTCCAGATGGGAAATAAAGATTTTGTAATGACTTAAAAACATTTCTGAGTATTCTTCTTTGGTAGATACACCACAATCCTTCTCAAGATCCCATCAGGATAGAGAAAGATCCCACTTTGAGACAGCAAGAATTTCAGAGCCCTTCAGAATGTGGATGAACGCAATGGTCAAGAGCCTCCTCCTGAACCAGCACAACCTGAAAACATTCCAGGGCCCCGGGACTCTTTGATCAATGGTTGCCTAATGCTTTGGATTCTGACACCTCTACACTGCAAGGAAATAAATTTAAAAGTCAACTGTGTTGTCACCTCTGGTAAGTTTGTCTGCGGTGCCTTCTGTTTAGGACAAACAAAAATTAGGCTTAATGTGACTACTGCCCCAGCGTTCCTCTGGGAGCCATTGGAGACAGTACTGGACTCCCCTGGTCTATTTAGGTACATAAATGTGCAGTGCCCAGCAGTAGTTGTCTTTACCTTGTGTCTCTGCCTCTTCATGTGTCTTTCTATATGTTTCTGTCAGTTCTATTGACTATAGAAATATTGGAAACGGAAGAGGGAATGATCCCGCCAAACCCTTGCAGACTTCTAAGCACAACCATTGGCACAGGATCTCCTGCAGTTTCACAGGCTGTAAGCTTCAGTGCTGGCACCCCTTTAGACAGCGGCAGTAGCTGCTATTGTTACTATGGTTACACGACTGGCAAAGGCAGGAATGGACTCCCTCTGCCCAAAAAAGAGTTTTATGGATGAGGAAGGATATGCCCGTGTCTCACACGGAAAAGTTTCCATTAAAATAATTGGTCCCATTTTGGATAGCCCAGAGATGGTTCAAGCCATCTGAAACATGGAACCCTGGTCACCTCAATCAGTTTCTCTCTATTGACCACTTGACTTAATGTGGTGTGAGACCACCCCTGGTTTAAGGCTTGTACCCTCCTGTTGGGCAACAGAATCCTTTTGCTGGGTGATCAAGAAAAATTCCTAAGTGTTTTCTCAGCACTGCCACTCCCATGTCCTTGCTTGTTTTGTCTTTTGCCTCCTGCTCACATTGACCACAAAGGTATTCACCTAGCCTTCAGCATCTCGGGAGGCATTAGCTGAGCAGTCATAGTACTGGAGAGATTATAGATTGAATCCCCTTCTTTTCTCCAGTGGACCCAAGGAAGCAAGGGCAAGTGAACACAGTAGGCCCACCATAATTATTGGGCTCAAGTCAATCTTACCTTTACCGGTTCCAAGAACCTAGCAACAATGCACCCATCTTTATCGTTTCTCATGTTCTTAACCTAGGTTTGGTGGATCACAAGAGTGACACTGGGTCATTGTCATTTGGGATCAGGATTTTCTTTACAGATATGAAGGGTCACCAGGCTGGAACTTGTGGTTAGGCTCAGGCACATTCAAATATGCAGCCTCTAGAATCCTCTGATTCTATAGTCCACTGGGTCTGTGTCAGGGGCTGTAAGGACTTGAGAAGGGAATAGTTAGTAATTTTTGTCTTACAAACTCTTTGATATGGGATTCATCTGGCCCTTGTGGGAGAAAAAGATAGGAGTTTGGCTCAAGCATTGCTAGTTGCAAGGATATATTTTATAATTACAACTATTAAGTAGAAGTAGTAGTAGTAGTAGTAGTAGTAGTAGTAGTAGTAGTAGTAGTAGTGTAGTGGTAGTGGTAGTAGTAGTAGTAGTAGTAGTAGTAGTAGTAGTAGTAGTAGTAGTAGTAGTGGTAGTAGCAGTAGTATAGTAGTAATTAGTCAAGGTTGTTTTGGCAGTCCTCTTCATGAGACAAAAAGTTTCTGTATGACACTGGAAGAAACTTGATTTGTGAATTTCAGGAATACTTTTTTTAAACGATAGCCCTGGTCAAGAATAACCTGAGAGAAACACACACACACACACACACACACACACACACACACACACACACACACACAGAGAGACAGAGAGGAGGCGACCAAAAATATAAAAACTGTTACTATTCTTTGTTCTGTTGATCTCACTATATTTCTGGCTCTGGCTAGATTATTAATCCTTTACTTCTTGTCCTCAGTATAGAACTCTGCTTGTTCAATTGTCTATTTAGCGGTTTGAAACAACAACAACAATAATAAAATTCTTATAAGCTACCAATGCTATTTCCTGTCCCTAAATAAGTTCATGATTTGACTCAAACCCATAGAACCTTTGATGAATGTAACAGGGCCTTAAACCTTAGTAGGCACCCAAAATTAGCACAATCATGAAAGTGCCACTCGGGCCATTAAACAATATGTAAGCAGCACCACTTGCCAAAATGAAAACAAATCCGTAAAGTGTCTGAATGTACTAACCTTGCTTCTGGTTGTCTGTAGTTCTACTTCTGACTCACTCCTTTTGTTAATTAATATATGCCAACTCAGAACATGGTTGTTGTGATTAGAAGCTCATACAGAGAAAGGTCCTGAACACCCAATATAGTGGCCAGCCAGCTAATAAAACTGTCTGCTCTTAATTGTGTATCTGGGTAAATTTCTCTGGTCAATACCTCACATTTGTCTGTGTATGCCTGTGGAAGTGTAATTTGGTATTAATTATCTTACTCCAAGGCTCACAACCTTTTTAAGTGAGGCAAAGTCTTTCAGCTGAACCACAAGCTTCCAGACTGGACTAGAGTACCAAGACAGCTTACTCTGGAAAGCCTAGGTCTACTTTGTAGTACATAAATTACAAGTAGCTAGTCATACCTATCCACCATTTGCACGCAGTTTCTGAGAAGCAAACACTTTATCCACTGTGCCGTCTCCTCAGGCCAGTATTAATATGTGAATTCATACAATTAATTCATAATTTTAAATGTCTCAAAATAAAGTTGATTTGTAAGAATGAAATAGATTTGTTGTACTATAGATTTAATTATAATCATTCCATATTGCATACAACATACTCTAACACATAGATATTTATAATTATGTTTTACTACTCACAAACAATATTAATAAAAATACAAGCTAGGCAATATCTGTAATGTCATAATTTAAATGTATTATGCTGTGACAGGCCAGTCCCATGATCGTTTGATAACAGTAATGTGGTCAAAGCAAAGTGAGTTTAGCCTTGTATCCTAGAGAGCATTTAAGGGAAAAGCTATCTAATCTTCTCACTCTGGTTACTCTTGGCAAATTCTGTTCTTCTGATGCCCAAGTTATCTACTGTTCTTTCCCCTCGAAAGTCATTGCCAACTGGAAGAGAGGAAATAAAACTCATATATAAAATTATGAGCTCTGTGTAAAACTTAGTGAGAACAAGGTATTTATTCTACTTCAATGATTAGAGCAGTCTTCATGTTGAACAAAGGGCTTGAGAAATACCACAGTATTATGGAGATCTCCTTGACTGGGTACCCAAAAGATCCATTGGAATCCTTACCACAACTTTTATATTGCATTACATCTGCGTGTTTCTTTTTGTGCAGACTTCAATTTTATTCAGCTGTAAGATTTTACTATAGTCTTGCTTTTAAATGTTGTTACATGAAGAATATTACACATTTCTCTTTATGTCATATACAAGTGTATATGACATATTGACTAATAGCAATAGCACGCACTATCATAGCAAAAGCACCAATGCTTCATCATATCTTCCAGGCTTTCAGTCTTCCATCAACCATAGCTATTATCTGAGGAAAATATAATAACGCTCAACAAAACATCCTGTCTCAATTAATTAATCTCTTGAAATAGCTGAAGACAAAATTCAAGATGACTCCTCTGACCAGAAAGAACTTTGCCAGAAAAGACAAAGATTAAATTACTGTATAAAGGAATCTTTTTCACTAACCTTAGTGAGGAACAGGATAACTTCTCCGACACGTAAAAATAGCTCTTTCTTTTTCTGAAAAATACTCAATTCTATTTAACCTCCACAAGGTGAGTTTGGCTAAGGCCATGCACCAGAGACTTTTTTGCTCACACAAAGGTGTTCTGTCCCTTTAACACTCTCTCTCTCTCTCTCTCTCTCTCTCTCTCTCTCTCTCTCTCTCTCTCTCTCTCTCTTAGTTCTTTTCTATGTGGTTCAGGCCATCATACAAATTTACATGGCATAGTTCTATAATGGTATGTGTAAGTAATCCTTCCTTGAGAGCAATTCATGTGTCACATGTTACAAGAGCTCATTTACTATGCACTAAGTTGTAAATCGTTAGGTCACTATCCTTTGCTACTGGCCACGCTCTTCTTCAGGGAAGTACAAGCTGCTCTACTTGGAATTCTTTCAAGTCTGATCCAAAGAAATCACTGCAAATAAAATGTTCGAAGATCTGGAACCTGATCTGGCATTGCTTAGCGTGCCCAACTTCTGTTTGACGGTGATTACAGTGATGATCAATAGAAAATAGAATGTTGAAAATCAACTTGAGTCTATAGTAAATCCTCTGTCATAAAAGACACATTTGATTAATTGACTTTGGAACACAAACATTTAATACATGCATAAGCAAAAGTGACTCTATATTCCAGAAAATATGTAGAATAAAATATGTATCTCTATAGGTCTTACTCTAATGATATGTAGTTCAATACCATATTATTTACAAGGATGTTTCATACTTACTATTATTAAATATCAAACAATAACAGAACGATGATGGTTATACTCTATTTAAAGGTGCCTGCTGCCTGAAAATGAGTTTGATATGGGGTTGCTTTAAAAACACTGAGACATGTCAATGAAAATGGACACATTCCTTCTTATGGACTCAAGACTGGAATTCTTAGAAATTTCCTTAAAGTGGGGATATATCTGAATATCTTGACATGCTTTAGAGGCAGAAATTCATTCTTTTCTGTAGAAATTGAAACCCTTGACAGAATAAAGGCCAATAAAATACAAACATCCATTATTTAAGCATTATTCAAGAAAGTTAATCCATTATCATGAAATCAAATTGTGCTACCTAGGAAAGATGGCAGTAGCCATGGCTAAATTGAGGTGTCTTCTTTCTTGACACTCTTATTTGGAACATCCTTAGTATGATGTCTGTCTCCATCTAACTAGCCGAAAATGTAGCAGTATGGAGAAGCCTGGTTAATTTGAAAACTAGGGATGATGGGTTAATTTAAATCTACCCAGGGTTATGATTAAATGGAAATTTTCACCATGTGACAGCTGGTAAAGGAGTTTGCAAAGACTTAGTGGTTTGCTTTTAAAGTAAAATATTAATGAAAAATATTCATAAAACCACAGGTCTAATGCTGTTTCTAAATACATTGTTCGTCAAAATAGTGCCAAGCTCAAAATATGGATCTCAAGAATGAAAAAAAAATGGAAACCTGCAATGTTGTCAGTCAAAATAGCTCCCAGTTCTGTTCACAGCAGTGGCATGAGGAAACTTAATCTTAACCTCAAGTTTGGGACACTGGAGTTATTCGTTGATATTAATGTCCTTACCTTACATTTTAACTATACCAAGGTTACAATGGTTCTTAAATTCACACTTCATTTTAAAGGCTTGATCAGATGCCATAGAAGGCATAGTTGCAGATGACCACAGCTACATATTTATCTATAATGAGACTCCTCTAGTCTTTTATGAGTTTTAAACTGCACAGATGCACAGTGCAATTGTCTCTAGAACATCAATCTCTAGGGGAAAGTACCCAATGGAGGATCTTGAAAATAAATGCACTCTTTGCAAATGGGAAGGATCAGTGGTCTATAGAAAGTAATTTTGTGCTGCTTACAAATGAATTCCCAAGTCCTAGAAGGTAGAAAATTCATTATATTGCATAGCTGGGAACATTCTAAATGTCTCCCACTGTTTGACAGTGTTCTGGGAATGCAGGTGTCTGACACAGCCATTTAACCCTCTATGTTTGGCAAACTCTTGTATTCTGCCAAAACTAACTTAGAGGAAATTTAGTAATGATGAATAAAGTAAGGAAAGTGGATTACTATTCTCAATAATTTCAGAAAATAAATCAATTAGCTAAAATTAAGTAGCTATTCTTGAGAAATATAAGCAGAGAACATTTAGTAATTCAGATATAACATTCATCTCTGAAAAGAATCACACAGAATGAGAGTTCATAATTTTACCATAATACTCATGTACTTATGAGTTGATCAACACCATAATTTTAGATCAAATTTTAAGCGTGTTTCCAAGGTACAATATTTTGCCAGAATTGTTTAAACTATGTTTCTTAGTTTCTTCACTTCTTGTGACAAAAGTATGTAAGGAATGAGGGTTTGTTTTTTGGGATGGTCACGTCAAAGAAGACATCAGAGCTGGAGTCAGAGGTGACTTGTCACATTCTATCTGCAGAAAGAGAACTTGCTTTTTCTTGCCTTTCTTTCTGTTTAGTATAGAATGCTAGAACACAGAATTGTGCCATCTCCATTCAGTCTGTCTTTCCTCTTCAGTTAGACCTCTCTTCTGTAAAGGTCCTCACAGACACACCATCACCAACACCACCAAGGTGTGTCTTCTAAGTAATTCTCAATCTAGTAAAGCAGGCAAGGAACCATCACAGAAAGTACCACTTCTACATCTTTGATTAATGTCTGTTATAACATAAAGCAAAGCACCAGATTCATTTCAAAATTTACCCCTTTAAACGAGGAAGTGTTTCATAGTTGCTACATCTGACATAAAGGCTCTTGCCTTTATTAGGACTAGGGAGGATGAGGAGACTGCTGTGCATGGTATTCATATCATGGCTTCTTTGTATTAACAAAGAAAATGCTCACAAAATAGTCATAAGCTGTTGGTAAAACATAACACTTAACTCTCACTTCCAAGGAGACATGAAGCTTTGACTTGTCTATTCTCTTCTTTGTCTGTTTTGCTCATTTATATATAAAACATCAGTATCATGATAGGTAAAGAATATATAGTTGTTGTATATATTGAAAGATAGAAATGTAAATTAAGGGAACGTTAAAGGTAATAATATACACAGTTGTTTCTTTTTAACTTGTGTAAATAATCAGTAGCCAAAATGGATAAAGAAAACATCTTTGAAAATATGTACAGTTGTGTAGAATGTCTGTCATCTCAACATAATCAGATGTTTTTTGTTTGCAAATTATAAATTATGCAGAAGAAAGCTTCTTATTACTGGTATGTGGCTGTTTACTGTGGGGAGGGAGTGCCCATTTCACTCTCCTGATGCAAACTCTAAAACTGGGGACAAAAATAGAGCACATTTGGTGGGAGTGTCTGTTCTAGGCGAAATACAAAAGAAAGACAAATGCAATAATTAGGCTGTATTTATGGGACCAAAATAAAATTGCTGTCTCTGATTTCACAGCTGTTTCATCATGTGGAACTGCCTTTGTATCACTGCCTTCTAAATAATACACCCATGGGCTAGGCCTTGGAAGCAGGGTCACTGTCCTGAATGAAGGTCACAATACAGTTCTGACAGAAACAAGTACTGTGTCCAAAAGTGAACTGCCACCTTGAGAAGCAATCAAGCAGCTTCCACTGGGCTGATTGCCTCTAACTCCACCTCAAGGCATTTAGCAAAGTGGCAGCCAGGTCTTGATTAATCAGCAGAGGCACTAATGAACCAGTCTTGCCTGAGGTTTCCTGTGTTCTGTGATTCCTAACTGCCTCTTCGGTGAATGACTTGGAGCCTTGAGTAGCAGTCCATGTCTGCATCCACACAGACATCTGATGAGAGATGAGAAAGTCCCAGTAAGTGGTACATTCATGTTGTCTGTTGTTAATCAAAATATGACACATATAAATATTTAACTTTGGAGAGTAAAATACAGAGATTGTTGGAACTTTTGCTGAGAATGACTGAGACACATTGTGGAGTGATTGTTAGAATCACAAATTCTCTAGGTGCAATTCTTCCCAAAATTTCTCCCAAATTCTCCCAATGTAGCCAAGATACCTAGGTCCCCCAGGACACAATATGAATACTGTTTCAATACTTAATCAGCTCTGCAAATCTGGTAACTTAAAAGAGGAGACATCTGCTGCTGCTAGTGGACATACAATTTGAAATGAACAGTTAAGTAGAAAGCATTCATTTGGAAAACCACTCCAAGTAGCCTTGGTAATGTTCAGAGAATGATGACCCAAGAGAGAAGGTCAAACACAAAGCTTGTACAATCAACTAAAGTGCTATTGTGGACAGCTACCATTAATCCCACAGGACAGGTCATGGTTTCATGAGGACATGCTTGTACATCTCCCTGGGAAAGATGACAAGGTGTTCATTGCTCAGCTCCTGTTAGTCATTAGATTTAGCATCGAGAGGGACAGTCATGACTCATTGGCTATCACACTGATGGGCAGGCCCAACTGTCACCAGAGCAGAGTTGGTACTCTGTGTCAGCTCACAGGAAAAGGTCAGGCACTCAGAATAGCCACTTCAATTACAAAAACCACCAGTACTTAATATTTTTCTTTATTCCTCAGATTAAAGTCTCCAGTTTTCATGGTTCTTGAATTTTTCTATTTACTCACAGAGTAAAGTCCAAAGGAAATCACTAGAAAGGTTTTTAAAGAGCCATAGATAAACCATGAAAGAGACTCATAGCCTCTGGATTTCCCAATAGTATTATACCAACTAGCATGGATTGATTTTTCTGGTAACAGAATCCTGGTCAACACTACATTAACAAAGACATTTTGTCACATTTGTCTTCTTAGTCATTGTAGGACCTATCAGAATCTAGATTCATATATCTATGTCCATAGTAGAGAATTTTGACTTACTGTCACAACCATGTTGGACTAAATGTGCATATTCCACTATGATCTCTCTAGACAAATAACCACTTCAAATATTTGTAGTCATCACCAGAAATTGTATGCCAGTATTTGATTTGGGCACTAGTTTTCTTCTTATTGTCAAAGAAACTATATTTAACTCTCTAAAAAGAGATGTGATTATATTATAACCCTAAAAAATAAATTATCTTTAAAAACATTTCACAGGAAGCAAATGCCTACATATTTTTTTAAAAAGACTCATGTTTTACGCTCTTCTGCATAGAATTTCACAGTGTGGATTCTATGCATTGAGAGTGTCACAATCACATATTGAGTTGAGGAAGTGCACAGGAAAATCCAAGTGATGTCATTATTCAAAAACCAAAGGGATTACAAAAAGCAAGGCTTCCTGTTTTTCATTAACTACTTCATTTGGAGTTAGAATTAGACTCGGGTCTAATTATTCTTTAGAGGTGCTGAAGATGGTGTCCTCGACTTTCAGTCTTGAAGCTGAATTTGGTGGCAGTTAAAATGTTAGAATCCCTGAAACAAATAGCTTCCTGTGTATGTCCCATCAGGAAGCAAATGTAAGCTTGAATTTATAAAGATCTTGGTGGTCGGTATTGTTGCCTAATTGACTATTTCTCTTAATTATGCCTCCAGCAAATAATTAGAACAAACAAAACATGTCACACTTCCCCTCCAAATCACCTGTTCCTGGGCCCATGTAAACTAAGTCTTTTTGAGCAGCTAGATGAAACATTGGGTGACAAAGAGATTTCTAGAATTAAACAGAACAAAAGAATCTATTTCCAAAACCTAAAAGGAAGAACCTGTCAAGCCTGCTTAACAATTGCAGCACAGTCACTCCTGTCTACAGAGCCCCTGGAAATTATGTTTAAAACGTGATTACTTCCATGTTTCCTTACAGCTACTTAGCTAAACGGTGGATTTCATCAAAAACCTTTACACGTCAAAGGCCATCTTAAAGAGTTGGTAAGTACAAGGTCATGATATACTCTGTAATGCCATATTTGGAAGCTCTGCAGTGGTCTGTGCCTTACCCACATGACATTCTGTTAGTATAACATTCCCCGAGTGAATACATATTCCAGATAGCAGAGAGTTTTGTAGCGCTGATTATTCTGAGAGCATGGGTGCTTATCAGATTTGTAAAGTACTCATGTTCCTTATTCATGACTTGAAGAGCCAGTCCTGAGTAGACATCCTGATGTCTTCCAGAAAGCGACATTAGCATAACACTAGGATGAAAAAAGAGCTCTGTGTCTCACCAAAAACGCAGACTACTAATGAGTGTCTGTTTATGAGTATGTTGTTTTTAAAATGTTTATTTGCCAAATTATGTGGCTTGCCCCTAGTTCAGTTTTGACCAGAGTATCTTTGTGTTATTACAAGGAGAAAGCTATAAAGGTCTAAGAGGAGTGAATAAAATTCCTCAAAAAATTGGTCAACTCAAAAATCAAAATGTGTTCTTATATAAAATTATAATCTTTTCAGAAAACTAATGATTGAAGAGAGACAGATTGAAATAGATGAGCGCTTATTCTAGTGATGTGTATTCTAGTGATGTGAGAGAAGGATACAGAAGGGTCTTGCAAAGATGAGGTAGAGAGTGTAGTGATCTGGATTGATATGAAATGCTCCTGAAAACCCAGATATTGAAGTGTTTGTTTCCAAAGCTATGTCTGAAAGTAGAATGTTGGTAAAGTTATTACATCCCAAAGAATATGGTGTAACCATTGAATTAACTCACTGATGGACTCCTACTTTGATAGTATGACTGCCAATTAGGAAACTTGTTTTAGGAGAAAGGAAAGTGTTAATCCCACCAGGCAAGAATAAGATCACTATCAAAATTTTGAGCCAGATTTATAGTTAGCTTAATTCTTATTAGGATGCATCTAAGAGGTGCCCATCAACTGACTACTAAATTGCATTAAAAAAACAGCCCAAGATTCCATTTCTTCTGCCCTTTTAAAGAGTAAAACCATAAGTAGTTGCTAAGCAGATTTACAAAAGAGAGAGAACAGAGCAATAAAGTACAAAAACATCTCAAAAAACAAAAACAAAAAAACCCACCATGTAGTCATTACAATATTAAAGGTCACCACCTTTAATAAGGTAGGGTCAGAGTGTTCTCAAAAAACAGTTAAGGTCATAGGTAGGGCAGGGCAGGCTCTAAGAACAGACTTAAGAACAGAGACACAGTTGTTACAGTAAATGGAAACTTATTTTTACCAGTACAACATAATCTCACTTGCCTTCAAAATGGAGCTGGGCAAGTTTCTCAAAAGTAGCTCATTGAGTTCACTCCCTGAAGGACATGTCTAGTCCCTTGCTCATCCTACCTCCTGTCTACTGCACAGTGAAGAGTTTTATGGAATCATGCTTTCTGTCATGATATTTTTGCCTCATCACAGGCCTAAAAGCATCAGAGACAAGGGACTCTGGGTTAAAATCTCTGAAAGCTTGAGCATGAATATTTTTCTTTAATTATTATTATGTATTAGTTCACAAGGAGACAAAATAGGCTAGTACATTAAATGAAGAATTTGCATAACACAAATATAAATGATTGCTGGAAGCTTCAGTTAGTAGGTATAGTAAAAAAGGAGATCTCCAAATCTTCATTGAGGCCTTGGTTTGATCAACATCATGATTTTCTTCATTTTTATATTTTATGGAAGCACTGAGTTTTATGTATTCCAAGCTAGTCTTAATTCTTTTATGTAGTTTTGAATGACCTAGAACTCAGAGTTCTCTTGCCTCCATCTCCCTGGTGATAGAATTAGAGTGAGTACCCACTGGATGATGCTGACTTTCCTTCAGTGACAGGCTGTGTATCTAAGTTTCAAGACAATAAGTTTAAGATGCTTAACGTAGAAATTAGAACAAGATCTATCACTGCTAATGAATAAGAGCTTCCCAACCAAGGTTATCACATCTCTAAGTCAACATATAGCTGCAAAACATAAAACCTATCATTAGGAAGGTAAAAATCCCCAAGCTAGCACACTCACTAGCAAAAGATACGACAAACAAAAATACAGTCTTCAAGGTTTTTGTGTGTGTGAAGAATCATCTCAATTATAAGTTGCATATTGTCTCTCTGCTCCTTTAAATAGAAAAATCTAGCCTTCAGCTCTCACCTGTTATACATCCCTCCTACATTTCTAGTCCATAGCAAGGCTCTAGACATCTCTCATAAAGAGAAGATTCACACCATAGCCACTAGGAAGAAACTACCTGGAGGGTAAAATACCATGGTTTTCCAATCTTCCATAGTCTTGTGTCTAGGTCTGAATGAAAGTCTTGGGATAAACTGTTGATATCCCACTGGACAAGGCCTTCTTCTTACAGTCCATTCGAAACTGGATAATTGCACCAGAATCCCTTTGATAGTTAATGTTACTGAGTAAATACAGTATGGTTCTTAACTGCAACACTACAATTTGTCTTTTGAAACATTTTCTTTTCTCCAATAATTTTGTGGGGTCTAAGGAATACAGTGAAGCAAACACAGGCTGGGTCTCTGAGATTAGAATCATTTCTCTTTACCACAATTTTTCCACTAGGATTTTGCTCTGGCTAGAGTGTCTTCTGGGATTTTGATATTTTTTTTCCTGGGTAACTGTTTACATGGTTGTTTTTCCGTCTTATTGTAAGAAGATGAAATAATGGTTGGAAAAAGATTCTAGAAACTATACTGTAACTTATCATTTTTGCCAGTAGCATAAGAAAAAGGTACAGAGACTAAGAGTGTTTTTTGAAAAAAGCATTATGTTAGAAGTTTCCTTCTCCTTTCAAGAAAGACAAATGACATGTTTAATACAGATTAATAACAAGCACTTATCTGGAAAATTTGATTTTATATTCTTAATTTAAGAGGTTGTCCCTGCCCATATCTCTTACCATCTGACCTTCCTGATTGCAACTTCCATGCTTCTACTGCTCCTTCATTACGGCAGGCTAGCAGGCTTTTCCCATTTCAAAGGCAGTACCAGCTAAGATCCATAGGAAAAGCTATGATTTAGAAACACTCCCAGGATATCTCAGTGCTAAGTGTGCCTGAATATGTGGAGAGGAAATGCAGAATGAATAAGCATCCCAAAATGCTGGATAGAATTCCAGGATCTGCTGTCTGTCTACTTCCATTCTGTGCTTTATTGGTGTTCTTGTAGCAGTGAATGAGATCAGGCATCTTAACTGTATGTGGGGAAGGGTAGGGAAGAAGGATTCCTTGTGAAGCTTATTTCTATTAAACTTATACAAAACTACCTTTTTATTCCCTGGTATATATAAGCTGTAGTTCTGCACCCTGGGGTGTATGTACAAATAATAAACATAATTTTCTCCTATGAATGCTTGTTATTAGATCACAAGAAAAAAAAAATAGATGAGCAGCACAGCACACTATACAAATGAGAGCTTCAGTAACCTTCAATAGAGGGCACCACACCTCCCGTGAATATCTGAGCATAACCTGACAAGATTGCAGATCTACAAAGAGTCTACCTACATATGTGCTCAGAAGCATTTAGAGAAAACAGTGGAGACAAACTTGATCTGAGGACTAGACCTCAAGATCAGTTTCTTTTAATTTAATGAAAAAAAAAGAACACTCAGGTTCAAATGGACTCTTCTACAAACATAAAAATCTAGAACACAGGAATTCAGCAGCACAACAAGCCTTCAAGAGTCAGAGACTGGAAGGTCAGGCACTATTGGCTTTAACATGAGTCTACTAGGAAAGGAAGCCAGCATCGCCAACAAGAAGCACAAGGGAAATTTTACTATAGTAGCAATAATATCAGAAGACAGCTCAAAACAGTATCGACCCAGTTTGACGTGTTGTTTTGGTTCATCTGTCATTCCTTTTTATCATCCTTGAAAATTTAAGTGGCTATTGTCTGAAGAACTAACTATGAAAAGGAAAATTGTGCATTTCATGAGTATGAGGGATCTTTTAAATGAATACATGGCAGACAGCTTTATAGATGTTCCAGATATAGAAGGGTAACATCTTCAAAGGGCTGGAGATGCTGAAAGCAGAATAAAAATAGAACCATATATCCTAGTTTATGACATTTTAACGTGTAGGTAAGACATTATTCTCACAATGAAATAGAGATCCAGGAAACAGACCCCTGCCATGGATGATAGACTAGACTAACTGTATAGAGAAGACAGGGATTCCAAATGAAATAAGAAAACAAATTCACGTTTAAAGGGGACACTCAGCTCCACCTATAGTACCTGTTCATGAAAGAAAAAGAAGATTGAAACCCAGGAATGTATCTGAATGAAGTTACTAACTTATTAATAAGTAATACTTATTAACTGTGTGTTAATAAGGGTATAGGTGTGTACAGACTTGAAAGCAAGTGGGGTGAAGGATGAATGAAAACAGGCTGGAAACAGTGGGTAGGAAAACTCAGGGTTTATTTGGGGAAATTGCATTAGAAGGGAATGAAGTGCTCAATCACAGAGTGGATGCAATGTGTGCTAAGGGGTTTGAATTTTAATTTACAGATATCATCAATCCTCTCTCTCTCTCTCTCTCTCTCTCTCTCTCTCTCTCTCTCTCTCTCTCCTCTCCCTCTCCCTCTCCCTCTCCCTCTCGTGTGTGTGTGTGTGTGTGTGTGTGTGTGTGTGTGTGTGTGTGCATGAGAAGGAAAGAGAGTCAGAAAGGCAAAAGAAACAGAGAGACTTTTAAGGCAGAAAGCAACATCTCTTTTGTGTTGTAGAAGAAATGGAGAGAGCTGTTGTAGTTTGCCCTGAAGTTATCTGTATTTTGATGCTAATCCCACTGCCCCAAGGACAGCTGCCTAGTCAGGACCTCAGGAATCAGGTGACTTCACCAGAACCTAATCCCCATTGAATTTGTAAAGTACAGGTGAGGGGCAGGTACAGGATAGAAGGAGGCCTGTCATTGGAGGAGAAGGAAGGATGGGCAGGAGAGAAGTTGGAAGGAAGAGGAGGAACTAGACAAGAAAGGAGGAGACAGGAGAGAGGAGAAGGTGAGAAGCTATAGCAGGTGATGTTAAGATTCTACTCTGCATTTACAGGTTGTTATTAATGATCCTAAGGAATGGATGGTACTGGGCTTTGTATGTTTAAGTGGGCAATTATATCTTATCAATTGAATCTAAGATTATTGTGTTATGTGTTCTTTTATGTGAGGATTTGAGCATAGGAAAGTGTGCGGCTGGGATGTGTTTCTGCCAAGATATCTAGCAGATATCTTGAGGCACGGCGGTGCTGGACCTAGTGAGGTAAAAAACAACAATACATTTTATATTGTTTATATTTTTACAACAACAGAGAGCAGAATGTATTAAGCCCTGGAAGTTGCCAATACTCTGACCCAAAGAAACTGAATACATTCCCGCAATGAAAACAACTAGCATTTTAAATCAAATATGATAAGATAGTCTTACAGAGGTACACATAAAGAAATCACAAAATCTTTATCAAGGATATGGTGTGTGGGATTAAACCATGCTTAAAAGAAGGCCTCTCAATAAAGGAATAAACCAAAAGATCTGAAAAAGTCAAAAGAACAGAGAGAATCCTGACCATAGTTTCTGGAGACCTATATTAGACTTAACTTAACCAACAACAAGGTTAAGATAAAATACTTGTTAGCCACAAATTCTTGATACTTATAGCAACAAAATAAACAGATAAAAGTATCTAGCACAGATAAAAGTATCTAGCACAGATGTGTCATGTATTCATGAGGTCCTTCATAGGATTTCTCTCATTCAGTCTTAGCAAAGTGAACTGGGAGAGAGACGTTATTATTCCATTTCACAGACTAATAATAGTTTGACTTTGAAAGTGTATAGGTATAATATGATGAATCAGCTGTTTGAAAAAAGGAGACTGGCTAAGATACAAGGAAAGGTAGTATAAACTCCAGCTAGGATTACTACCAAGAGCATAATTAGCTGACTCTGGCCTTTCCAGACTTGTAATGTGAAGACTAGGAAAGGTGTCTGGAGTATCAATGTGGAATGAGGAGAAGTTAGAGTTTCTACAGAGACAACCATAGAAAAAGCCTAGGACTGTGACTCAGCTTTAAGTACTCTATTTGCTATTTGTCCCTTCAGAAGTTTACACTGTCAAGTGTCTCATTAGCAAAATGGGAAGCTGATAACTACATCATTATTGATTCTGTGAAATACAAGACATATTTGTAAAATCCCAAGCATCAGTCCTTTCCGTTTAGTACAGACACTAATGTTTATACACTGGTTTTAGCATTTTTTGTTTGAAACTACACTAGCCCCAAAAATGTAATCATATTAAATAATAGAAAGGAGAAGCAAGGACATTTTTTAAGAAATCCTGGATGAATTAAAAAATAAAAATAACCATCGTTGTTTTGACTATTGCCAATATTAGTTTTACTTAAGATAGTTTACTACTTTAGTGTTGAAATAGTTAACTACAGTATCAACTACTGAATAACAAACATTGATTTTAATATGTATGAATTATTACTGAATTATTAAACTAACAAAATGATTGAATACTGTGGATACCTTAAAATGACCTGGAACCATTTTTACTCACTTTCAGCATCATTTCTTCCATCCTTCTTCTAAGCCTGAGGATGTAATGAACATGAACTTTCAATCAAATACATTATTTAAATAAAGTGTGATTGTCTAAAATATGGTACATACAAAACATAGGTGTTGCAAAACATTGCTCATAAATATTTCAAGACTATTAAAACTGGTACACACACTCCCTCTCTTCTTCCTTCAGGGAGGCTTTGACTGTTAAATATCACCCATAACACAGTTAGTATGATTTGGGGTATTCTTGATGTACTACTTTTGTATGGGTAAGCTAACATTTTTCATAAAAGTAGTATGTATTTGATTCAAACCTAAACTTTAAGCTACTAAAATGATTTTAAATAAACTGTGGAATGGTCATTTAAAAGCCCATTTTATGACTGCTTCATAACTTATGCAAATAGGGACCCCTCTGGGTTGCCACTTGATTTTCTGACAAGTCTATTCACCACCTTTATCAATCCTCTAATTTGGACCCTGTGCTTCACCTTCACTACCATCGCATTGCAGCCCCAGTGTCATAAATTGCTAAGCTACATTCCACCTAAGCCTGAGGACTTGCAGTGTCTGCTAGTTAAGGAATTATCATCTAATGAACAAGAATTCCCAGTGCAGACCCAGAGGGCACCATTAAAAGATAGGGCTTAAATAACAACTTCAGTAAGTCTTTTACAGAAAGATCAACTTGAACTAATGTCCATTAATAAGGAAGGATTATTACAGGTTTTGTCTGTGCTTAAAATAATCATTTATAGGCTAAAGCTAAGGATTTTTTGACTCGCCAACTACTTTCTCTCTAGGAATCCATAAAAGATAACATACCTTTAAGAATAAAAGGAAAAAAATGAATTCACTTAACCTAAATTAGATAACTTACATTTAGGCTAGGCAGGTAGCCCAGGCCTCTAATCACAGTGCTTGGGAGGCAGAGCCAGGAGGATCACTGTGAGTTCCAAGGAAGCTGTAGACTGTATATCAAGATCCGATCCTCAAAACATCAAATAAATAAGCAAATAAAGATGCCCCGTATTTATCATTTCAATGTTAAGCTCTAACCTTTGGCCTGGAAGATAAAGAAACAATGATCAGGATATTCTCCAGGTTAAAAAGCTTCTGGCCCAGGAGGAGAGACACTGAACAAGACACCACAGAATACTGTGGTCAGTGAACTAACAAGACATTCTGTGGCCCATCTTCAGTGATGATCAAGGTATGCAGATTTGTAGTCACAAACTAATATGGTGCTGAGACATGGTATGGGGCTCTTACCTCTCCACTGTCCTTCTACACAAAAGCATAAAGGGCAAATGCAGATTGACTAGCAACTTATGAGGTTCTGGAAATTACTCATTGAGACACTGAACAGAACAGAAACATAAAAGGCCCTTCACAAACAATAGGAGGTGAAGTACCATGTTCACAAATTGAAATGTGAAATTCTAGAACTCACAAAAGGAAATAATAAAAAAATGAAAGAAATAAGTCCATAGTAATATAGGGTGTTGGTTTCTCGGGGCAATGTGGTGGGATAGTCAGAGAATCTGGAAGTAGATTAAACGTTAGAATGTTCTGTAGTATATTTACAGCCTTGCACTTAAAATTATAATTAAACAAAGAAATTTTCATAAACGTTAAAAAGTTAAATGAGAAAGATATCTGGTTTCTTCTCAAAGCACAAAAGGAACTTAAAAAGACATGCCCTTTACCAGGAGAGAACTGAATAGGCTGAAAAATAAGACAGAACAAGAGTTCTTTAATATGCTAAACAAATGAGGTCACAAGGCACAGCAGAGCCCCAAGGTTTAAAAGTATACTTCCGGAGGATGCAATATTTCAGGACAGAACAGCCCAAACTTACAAATGGAATTATCTTGGGGAACAGTATTAGGGTGGATTTTAATAGTAAGTAATAGGTTCCAGGAGATTCTGAGTGCAGAAACCTGAACTTTAAAATCCCCAGGAGGAGAATTCTGTCCATTCACAACTGCTGAAACAAATACAGAGAAATATGCAAGAGAATTGTTAAATTATTTGGCAGACAAGACTATTCTTCAATTGTCCTTTCTAATTTCCTCCAAACTGTGACTTAACTCACTAAGACTGGAAATCAAACAAACAAACAAACAAACAAACACAAAGACAAGCAGATCAAGAAATAATGTTTTTAATAAAAAAACATTTTTATGCAATATAGTCTGATAATATCCTCTCTCCCTCAACTCCTCCCAGATACTCTCCTACTCTCCACCCACAAAATTGCATGAATTTTTTTCCCTCTCCTTTTGGAAAACAAACAGGAAAACAATGTAAACAAATCAAAATTAAAAAATATAAAATAAAATAAACATGTTCATGAGCACACATACACACAAATACAAACAGTAGTCATAGAAACACGAAAGCAGAAACTGTAATACATGAGCAAAAGACCAGAAAGATGACCATATAGCGTAATAAAAAAAAGCTTACAAAATACCATACAGTATGTTTTGTATGTTTCACCTATTGTTGGACATGAAACCCACCCCATTAATATACTCAGTAAGACTGCATTGGAGAAAACTAATTTTTTTACGAACAGACTTCAGTTGCAAATAGCTCCTTGGTTGGGGTGGTAGTCTTGGTCCGCGCAGAACTGGGACATCATGCAAGACCTTTGCATGCTGAGTCCATATATTCATAAAGTCCTGCTGTGTCTAGAGAACACTGCTTCCTTCGACTCAACCATTTCTCCTCTCTGCCTTAAAAATTAACCTCCATATATAAGAGAAAACATGATATTTGTTTTGGGGATCTAAATTACTTTATACAAGTTATTTTTTTCTAGTGGCATATATTTACCTGCAAATTTCATGATTTAGATTTCATAACAGCTGAATAATATTTTATCGTGTAAATATGCCACATTTTCATATCTATTTATCAGTGGACATCTAGATCATTCCTAATTTCTGGATCTTATAAATAGAGCACCAAAGAACATACATAAGAAAGTATTCCTGTGGTAGGATGTAAAGTCGTTGCGTACATGCCCAAGAATGGTAGAATTGGATCTTATGTTTGAAGTTGTCTGAGATTCCTGAGGAACTGCCACACTAATTTCCACACTGACTGTCAAGTTTGGGTTCCCACCATCAATGTATGAGTGTTCTCCTTTTCCCATATCCTTGCCACCAGTTCTTGTCACTTGATGTGTGATGTCTTAGGCATTCTGAGAAGTATAAGATGGAATTGCAAAGTAGTTTTAATTTGGATTTCCCTAACGAATAAGAATGTCGAACATATTTCTTTAACGCTTTCTCAGGCATCTGAGTTTCCTCTTTTGACATTTATCTGTTTAGATCTGTACCTAATCTTTTTAACTGGGTTATTTCTTTTCCTGATGTTCTTGTTGGTTGGTTAGTTGGTTGGTTGGTTGGTTGGTTGGTTTAACTCTTTATAAATGTTATATATTAGCCCTCTAATGAATGCAAAATTGGTAAAACTTTTTATTGGTCTGTAAGCTGCAGTTTCTCCAAATAATGATACCTTTCTATTCAAAAGCTTTTCGGTTTCATGAAGTCCTAATTGTTCATCATTCACCTTAGTGCACTATGCTATTAGTGTCCTGTTCAGAAATTGTTTTCCTATGTCATTGAGTTCAGCTATTCTCCACTTCCTTTCTATCAGAATTAGTGACCTTAGGTCAAAATTTTTGATCCACTTGGATTACATTTTGTGTAAGGTGATAAACATGGATTCATTTACCTTCAGCCATCCAGTGTGAATTTGTGGTTTATTTGTCAAGAACCAGATGTCTATAGGTATGTGTTTTTATGTGTGGTCTTCATTTGATTTCATTTATCAACGTGTCTAATTTTGTGCTAGTACCATGCTCTTTTATTACAATTGCTCTAGTACAATTTGAGATCTGGCATTTTGATACCTGAAGCAGATTTCTTATTATTCAAGATTTTATTAGCATTTTTCTGTTGTGATGGTTTGTTTTGTTTTACTGTTTCTACATGAAATTGAAAATTTGTTTTTGTTTTGTTTTGATTGTTTTGTTGCTTGGTTTGTTAGATGGTTGGATAAGTTATATTTTTTTCCGTTCTTTGAAGAATTATGTGGTAGATTGCATATGAATGGCTTCCATAGACTCTTATATTTGAATGCTTGGTCACCAGAACTGGTGGTAAGGATTATAACTCTCTGTCTCTCTGTCTGTCTCTCTGTCTCTCTGTCTCTCTCTGTCTCTCTCTGTCTGTCTCTGTCTCTGTCTCTCTGTCTCTCTGTCTCTCTCTGTCTCTCTCTCTCTCTCCCTCTCTCTCTCTCTCTCTCTCTCTCTCTCTCTCTCTCTCTCTCTCTCTCTCTCTCTCTCTCTCTCTCTCTTTTCTCTCCCCCCCTCTGGATCAAGGTACAGCTTTCAATTACTGCTTCAGTACCATGTGTGTCACTGTGCTCTCCACCATGAGAATAAAGTACAAAGCCTCTGAAACTATAAGCAAGCCCACAGTAAAATAATTTCTTTCATAAGTATTGCCTTAATCAGGGTATCTCTTCAGAACAACAAAACAGTGACTAAGACAAATTGTGTTGGGATTTTGATGGGGATTGCACTGAATCTGTAGATTGATTTTAGTAGGATGGCCACTGTTACTATATTAATCTTACCTACTAGTGAGCATGGGAGAGCTTTCCATCTTCTGGAGTCTTTTTCAATTTCCTCAGTTTCTATTTAAAATACCATAAAGGGTTTTGTGTTTTGTTTTTAATATGCAAACACACACACATACATACACAGACACAGACACACACACACACACACACACACACACACACACACACACACACACACACACACACTTTCTTTTGCTTGGTTTGAGTTACCAAAGATTTATTTTGCAAAGATATTGTGAAAGGTACCCTTTCCCCAGTTTTTTAATGTGATGGCTTGAACAGAAATGCCCCTCATAGGCTCATGTTTAGATGCAAACTCATCAAGGAGGGATTAGGCGACATGGTTTTTTATGGAAGGTGTGGCCTTATTGGAGGAAGTACATCACTGGGGATAGGATTTGAGGTTTTCAGATGTGCAAGAAGCCAAGAAGTTTTTTCCTGATGCTCACAGATCAAAATGTAGAACTTTCAGTTTCTTCTGCACCATTTCATTCTGCCTACTGCCACAATGATAATGAACTAAACCTCCGAAACTGTAATCAAACCCAACTAAATATTTTTCTTTCTAAGAGTTAAGATGGTCATGGTGTCTCTTCACAGCAATAGAATTTTGACTAAAATACTTAGTCTATCATTTAACATAAAAAGGCTACTGAATTGAAAATTTTGTTCATGAGTAGCATAATGATCTATGTAGAACACCTGAAAAATATCATCAGTGACAAAATAATAACCAGAGAACTATTGGAACAAGTACGTATTTGTAGTCAGGTTGTAAGTAGCAAAGTTAATAGTTTAGCAAGTGTACATTTCCTGCATTTTTAGTGTATTACCTCTATGGCTTCCATATAAAATGTCTCCTAAAAATGTTCTTGTGTCAAAGACTTGATTTCTGCTAGATTACCTTTCAAGAAGTAGTATGGTAATGAGAGCTGTTATCTTGTTAGTGGATTAATCCATTGATGAATTCATCATTTGATAATGCTATATATGGAGGTATAGAAGTCGAGTTGGACCTAGCAGAGAAAGTAAGTGAAAAGTGGTGTGCTGTGAGACTACATTCCATCAGCTGACAGTTTTCATTGCTTTCTGGCTACCATGAGGTGTACATCTTTCTATGTCACATTTTTCCTATTGTGCCTTCTATATCCCAGTAACAAAAAAGGCAAATGATTATAGTATGGAACATGTTTATATTGATTAGTTCCCTATTGCTGTGATAAAACACACCAACCAAGGCAAATGATAGAAATAAGAGTGTATATGGTCTTATGGTTCCAGAAGGCTTAAGAGGTTATGATGTCAGCAAGCGTCAGGTGTAAGGAGAAGAACCAAAGAGTTCACTTTTTGAGCAGCAAGCAAAAAGCAGAGTGATCATGAATTCCCCCAGTCTATTAATTACTCAAACATGCCTCCACTGACACAATTTATTAAAAAATGATATGCGTCCTGTGCCTCACCAAATGGTGCAAACAACTGGGGACCAAGCATTTACTGGCCAAAGGTTTGGGGAGCATTCTCCCCAAAACTATCATTCCTTTGCTCTTTGGTTTTAGTTTCTTGGGTATTTTGTCACAGCAGCAATAAAAATAAGATTCCTGACACAATCCATAATAAGTAGCTGAGTTTACAATTCAGAGTATCCTATCATTGGCTTTGCTACCCAAGTAAATGAACAATTTGAATATAAATTTAACAAAACATATGTGAGAACAACTATGAAACCTATACTTTATACTTACAAAAAAGTAAAGAAATAAATAAACAAAAGAAAACATTAATGTTGGTATGCCAATTATTTTTTTCAGTTTGTTTGTTTCTTCTTTTTCTTTTTAATTTTTTCATTATACATTTCTTTACTTACCTTTCAAAGGTTATTCCCCTTCCCAGTTTCCTGTCCATAAGCCCCCATTCCCATCCTCTCCCCCTCCCCACATGGGTATTTCCCATATACATCCCTCTTATTGCCCTCCTTCATATTCCCCTGCACTGGGGGTCCAACCTTGGCAAGACCAAGGGCCTTCCTTGCCACTGATGCCCCAACAAGGCTATTCTCTGCTACATGTCCAGTTGGAGCCCTGAGTCAGTCCATTTATAGTCTTTCGGTAATGCTTTAGTCCCTGGAAGCTCTGGTTGGTTGGCGTTGTTTTTATGGAGTTGCAAGCTCCTTCAAGTCTTTCAGTACTTCCTCTAATTCCCTCCCAAGGGGGGTCCTATTCTCAGTTCTGTGTTTTCCTGCTGGCATTGACCTATGTATTGGACAAGCTCTGGATGTGTCTCTCAGGAGAAATCTGTATCCAGTCCCATTTCTCGTGCATTTTTTAGGTTCATCAATCTTAATCTAGTTTTGGTGGATATATATATATATACACATACATACATATGTATGTATGTATGTGTATATATGCCACATGTGTGTCAGGCTCTGAATGGCCATTCCTTGAGTTGATGCTCTAAACTTTGCTTTCATATCCCCTCTGATGAATATTTTCCACCTTTTAAGAAGGAGTGGGAGCATCTGCCTTTGGTCATCTTTCTTCTTGAGCTTCCTGTGCTCTGTAGATTGCATCTTGGGTAATTTGAGCTTTTTGGCTAATATCCACTTATCAATGACTGCATACCAAGCATGTTTTTCTATGATTGAGTAACCTCAGGATGACATTTTCTAGTTCATTCCATTTGCCTATGAATTTCATGAAGTCATTGTTTTTGATAGCTGAGTAGTACTTCATTGTGTAGATGTACAACATTTTTTTAATCCATTGCTCTGTTGAAGGGCATCTGGGTCCTTTCCAGCTTCTGGCTATTATAAATAAGACTGCTATGAACATAGAGGAGCATGTGTCTTTGTTGTATGTTGGAGCATCCTTTGAGTATATACCCAAAAGAGATATAGCTGGGTCCTCAGGTACTGTAATGTCCAATATTCTGAGGAACCTCCAGACTGATTTCAAGAGTGATGGTACCAGTTTGCAATCCCACCAACAATGGAGGAGTTTTCTTCTTTCTCCACACCCTCTACAGCATCTGCTGTCATCTGAGTTTTTGATCTTAGGCATTCTGACTGGTGTGAGTTGAAATCTCAGGGTTGTTCTGATTTGCATTTCCCTGATGACTAAGGATGTTGAACATTTCTTTAGATACTTTTTGGCCATTTGATAATCCTCAGCTGAGAATGTTTTGTTTAGCTCTGTACCCCATTTTTAATAGGGTTATTTGGCTCTCTGGAGTCTAACTTCTTGAGTTCTTTGTTTATTTTGGATATAAGCCCTCTATCAGATGTACAATTGGTAAAGATCCTTTCCCAATTTGTTGGTTGCTCTTTTGTGCTAATGACAGTGCCTTTTGCCTTACAGAAACTTTGCAGTTTTATGAGGTCCCATTTGCCGATTCTTGATCTTAGAGCATAAGCCATTGGTGTTTTTTTCAGGAACTTTCCCCCAGTGCCTATGTGTTCGAGACTCTTCCCCACTTTTTCTTCTATTAGTTTGAGTGTATCTGGTTTAATGTGGAGGTTCTTGATCCACTTGGACTTAAGCTTTGTACATGGAGATAAAAATGGATCGATTTGCCCTTCTACATGCTGACCTTTCAGTTGAACCAGCACCATTTGTTGAAAATGCTATCTTTCTTCCATTGGATGGTTTTAGCTCCTTTGTCAATGATCAAGTGGCTATAGGTGTGTAGGTTCATTTCTGGGTCTTCAATTCTGGTCCACTGATCTACCTGCCTGTCTCTGTACCAATACCATAGAGTTTTTGTGGCTATTGCTCTGTGATACTGCTTGATGTCAGGGATGGTGATTCCTACAGAAGTTCTTTTATTGTTGAGTATAGTTTTCGCTATCTTGAGTTTTTTGTTATTCCAAATGAATTTGCAAATTGCTCTTTCTATCTCTATAAAGAATTGAGTAGGAATTTTGATGGGGATTGCATTGAATCTGTAGATTGCTTTTGGCAAAGTGGCCATCTTTACTCTATTAATGCTGTCAATCCATGAGCATGGAAGATCTTTCCATCTTCTGAGATCTTCTTCAATTTCTTTCTTCAGAGATTTGAAGTTCTTGTTATACAAATCTTTCTCTTGCTCAGTTAAAATCACACCAAGATATTTTACGTAATTTGGGACTACTGTGAAGGGTGTCATTTTCTTAATTTCTTTCTGAGCCTGTTTATCCTTTGACTAGAGGAAGGTTACTGATTTGTTTGAGTTATTTTTGTACTCTGACACTTTGCTGAAGTTCTTTATCAGGTTAAGTAGTTCTCTGGTGGAACTTTTGGGGTCACATAAGTACACTATCATATCTTCTGCAAATAGTGATATTTTTATTTCTTCCCTTGCAATTTGTAGCCCTTTGACATCCTTTTGCTGTCTGATTGCTCTGGCTAGGACTTCGAGTACTATATTGAATAAGTTGGGAGAGAGTGGGCAGCCTTGTCTAGTCCCTAATTTTAGTGAGATTGCTTCAAGTTTCTCTCCATTTAGTTTGATATTACCTACTGGTTTGCTGTATATGGCTTTTGCTATGTTTAGATATGGGCCTTGAATTCCTGATCTTTCCAGGACTTTAATCATGAAGGGGTGTTGAATTTTGTCAAATGCTTTCTCAGCAACTAATGAAATGACCATGTTGTTCTTATCTTTTAGTTTGTTTATAAAGTGGATTATATTGCTGAATTTTTGTATATTAAACCATCCCTGCGTCCCTGGGATGAAGCCTACTTGATCATGATGGATGATCATTTTGATCTGTCCTTGGATTCAGTTTGCAAGAATTTTATTGAGTATTTTTGCGTCAATGTTCATAAGGGAAATTGGTCTGAAGTTCTCTTTCTTTGTTGGGTCTTTGTGTGGTTTAGGTATAAGAGTAATTGTGGCTTCATAGAAGGAATTTGGTAGTGCTCCATCTGTTTCAATTTTGTGGAATAGTTGGTATAATTTTGTGGATAATATTGGTATGAGGTCTTCTATGAAGGTCTGATAGAATTCTGCACTAAACCTGTCTGGACCTGCGCTCTTTTTGGTTGGGAGACCTTTAATGACTGCTTCTATTTCCTTAGGAGTTATGGGGCTGTTTAACTGGTTTATCTGTTCCTGATTTAACTTTAATACCTGGCATCTGTGTAGAAAATTATCCATTTCCTCCATATTTTCCAGTTTTGTTGAATATAGACCTTTGTAGTTTAATCTAATGATTTTTTTAATTTCTTCAGATTCTGCTGTTATGTATCCCTTTTCATTTCTAATTTCTTAATTTGGATACACTATTTGTGACCTCCGGTTAGGCTGGCTGAGAGTTCATCTATCTTGTTGATTGTTTTCAAAGAACCAGCTTTTGTTGATTCTTAGTATAGCACTTTTTGTTTCTCCTTGGTTGATTTCAGCTCTCAGTTTGATTATTTCCTGACTTCTACTCCTCTTGGGTTTATTTATTTCTTTTTGTTCTAGAGCTTTAAGGTGTGCTTTCAAGCTATTGACATATGCTCTCTCCTGTTTCTTTCTGCAGGCACTCAGAGCTATGAGATTTCCTCTTAAAACTGCTTTAATTGTGTCCCATACGTTTGGGAATGTTGTATCTTCATTTTCATTAAATTCTACGAAGTCTTTAATCTCTTTCTTTATTTCTTCCTTGACCAAGTTGTCATTGAGTAGAGCATTGTTCAACTTCCATGTATATGTGGACTTTCATTATTTTTGTTATTGAAGACCAGCCTTTGTGCATGGTGATCTGATAGGATGCATAGGATTATTTCTATCTTCCTTTGTCTGTTGATGACTGTTTTGTGACTGATTATATGGTCAATTTTGGAAAAGGTTCCATGAGGTGCTGAGAAGAAGGTATATCCTTTTGTTTTAGGATGGAATGTTCTATAAATACCTGCTAAATCCAACTGGTTAAAAATTTCTGTTAGTTTCTCTACATCTCTGTTTAATTTCTGTTTCCATGATCTGTCCAGTGATGAGAGTGGGGTGTTGAAATCTCCTACTATTATCGTGTGAGGTGCAATGTGTGTTTTGAGCTTTAGTAAAGTTTCTTTTATGAATGTAGGTGCCCTTGTATTTGGAGCATAGATATTTAGGATTGAGAGTTCATCTTGGATTTTTCCTTTGATGAATATGAAGTGTCCTTCCTTATCTTTTTTAATGACTCTTGGTTGAAAGACATTAGAATGGCAACTCCAGCTTGTTTCTTCGGGCCATTCGCATGAAAAATTGTTTTCCAGCCATTTACTCTGAAATAGTGTCTGTCTTTGTCTCTGAAGTGTGTTTGCTGCATGCAGCAAAATGCTTGGTCATCTTTACATATCCAGTCTGTTAGTCTAAGTCTTTTTATTGGGGAATTGAGTCCGTTGATGTTGAGAGATATTAAGGAATAGTGATTGTCCCTTACTGTTATTCATGTTGTTAGAGGTGGAATTATGTTTGTCTCTTTTTTGGTTTCATTGCAAGGAAATTATATTCTTGCTTTCTATATGGTCTAGTTTCTCTCCTTGTGTTGGAGTTTTCCATCTATTATCCTTTGTAGGGCTCAATTTGTAGAAAGATATTGCATAAATTTGGTTTTGTCATGGATTATCTTGGTTTCTCCCTCTATGTTAATTGAAAGTTTTGCTGAATAAAGTAACTTAGGCTGACATTTGTGTTCTCTTAAGGTCTGTATGATATCTGTCCAGTATCTTCTGTCTTTCATAGTCTCTGGTGAGAAGTCTGGTGTAATTCTTACAGATCTGCCTTTCTATGTCACTTGACCTTTTTCCATTACTGCTTTTAATATTCTTTCTTTGTTTTGTTCATTTGCTATTTTAACTATTATGTGATGGGAAGAATTTCTCTTCTGGTCTAATCAATTTGGAGTTCTGTAGGCTTCTTGTATGCTTTTGGGCATCTCTTTCTTTAGGTTAGGGAAGTTTTCTTCTCTAATGTTGTTGAATATATTTACTGGTCCCTTAAGTTGGGAGTCTTCACTTTCTTCTATACCTTTTATCCTTAGGTTTGATCTTCTCATTGTTTCCTGGATTTCATGTATGTTTTAGGCTAGGAGCTTTTTGCATTTTACATTATCTTTGACAGTTGTGTCGATGTTTTCTATGGTATCTTCTGCCCCTGAGATTCTGTCTTCTATCTCTTGTATTGTGTTGGAGATGCTTGTGTCTACAGCTCCTTGTCTCTTCCTTTGGTTTTCTATATCCAGGGTTGTCTCCTTTGTGCTTTCTTTATTGTTTCTATTTCCATTTTCAATTCCTTCATCTGTTTGGTTGTGTTTTCCTGTAATTCTTTCAGTGATTTTTGTGTTTCCTCTCTAAGGGCTTCTACTTGTTTACTTGTGCTTTCCTGCATTTCTCTAAGGGAGTTCTTTATGTCTTTCTTAAAGTCCTTCTTCATAATCAAAAATGTGATTTCAAATCTAAATCTTGCTTTTCTGGTGTGTTTGGATATCCACTATTTTCTTTGGTGGGAGAACTGGACTCTGATGATGACAAGTAGTCTTGGTTTCTGTTGATTAGGTTCCTGTGCTTGCCTTTAGCCATTGGGTTGTCTCTGGTGTTTGGTTGTCTTGCCATTTCTGGGAGTGACTTGGCCCTGCTGTAGGCCTCTGTGTCAGCACTCCTGTAGAACTGTTTTCCTGTTTTCTTTTCAACCTTTCCTGAGAACAGGTGCTCTGCTCTGAGCTGTGGTGGTGCTCCTGGAGACAGTCTTCCAGCTCTAGGTGCAGGCCGGAATCAAAGGATCCTGCCCCTGATTGCTCGTGTACATCCTTGCAACTCTCAGGCACAGTTGGCACTATGTGATTCACTCTTGTGTTTGGACTGTGGGCAGAGGGTATTCTCCACTGACTTCCTAGGCATATCCACACTTCTGAGGTTCCAGCTTTCTTCCCCATGGGATTTGGGTGCAGGGAGGTGTTTGGAGGGATCAGTTCGGTCCTGGGTGCAGACTAGAACTGTGGGTACTGGCGGCTGTCTGTTCCTATATCCCTGTGTCCAGAGGCACTGTGCAGTTTCCCCTTGGACCAGGGATGTGGGCTGAGGTGTGCAGAGGTGGCAGTCTGTCCTGCGGCCTCAGGATGTCTGCACTCCTGGGTGGTCCACTCTCTTCCCCACAGGATTTGGGTTCAGGAAACTGTTGGACGGTATCAGTTCACTTCCAGGCAGAGCCAGGAACAGGAAGTGCCCTGACCCAGAGGACTTCTGCCTCTGTGTATCGTGATTCCACCAGGCAGGTCACTTGGTAGCAGAAAAGTGGGTCTTACCTCTGCTCTCAGCTGTGGTGGCGCTCCTGGAAACAGTCTCCAATTATTTCCCAGTTAAGTTATGGCTACTCATATTTGATGAAGTAGTAAAAATGTATCTAATTTTTTTCCCAAAGGCATGCTGCACAAAGACACATGGATATTCATTGCAGTTTGATGCTGCATCACCAAAACTTGAAAGCAAACACGACACTTCTATAAAGAAGTGGATACATTGCATGGGACTACCAAAGAATATAATATGGCTTAGTCTTGAGAATGTACAAACTGTCACGGTAAAAGAACATGAAATGCATATTGTTTATAGGAAGGAGTCAATGGGAAAAGGCAACATTCTATGGTTCCAGCTTACCTTTGCTGAAGACAAAACCATGGCAGCCAAGAAATGATCAGCATTGCTAGGAATTGTGTTAGGGAAGTTGTTAAGAGAGTAAAACTACTCTAAGGTGTTGTAATGATGACATTATACAATTCTTTCAAACTATATATCCAGAGTGGCTCTGATGAAAGCATTCATTTTGGATTCATCCAATATAAAAAAGTTATTCTACATAGAGACTTCAGTAATTGTGAGAGACTGGGGTCTTTTATTTTGCATTGGTTCCTGTCTTACCCTCCCTCCAAGAATGGAGCTTGCAGACAACTACAGAGAAACAGAGAGTAACAGTATTATATGCCACATAAGAGTAGCAATTTAACAGAAAAAATAAAAACTCAAATAGTCAACTAGGAATTCTTGGTAGGAGCAGAAGCCTATTGCAGTGTTAATGTTGTGTTCTAGGGGCAGACTTGCTATAAGCCAGGGAAATTACAAGTGTTGCAGTTCTGTGTCCTCAGCACGCTTTCCTGGATAACATAGACAGTGTCAGAAAATAATACAGCTCAAAAGCTCTTGGAGGTCTTCATGGTTTCAAATGAGAACATTCCTTAAAGAGAGAGTATAAAAAGCAGGTCACTGACTGGGGTCACAACTCTGCAAGGCTTGAAGGCTGGAATCTCATGGAAGCAGCAGGTCTTAGATGCTGGTGGCATTTTCAGGAACAGAATCCCAGTTGAAGCTTGAATTCTGGAGGGAAGAATTCAAGACAGGAACAAGCTCTCTTGTCTTCTATCACAGAAAGAGTTCTAGAGGCTGAGGGGCTGTGGGAACCTGAACAAGAACCCTGCCACTGCGGGGTTGGGGATTTAGCTCAGTGGTAGAGCGCTCGCCTAGGAAGCGCAAGGCCCTGAGTTCAGTCCCCAGCTCCGGAAAAAAAAAAAAAAAAAAAAAAAAAAAAAAACCCTGCCACTGGTGGAAGGCTCAGGCAAGGCCAACCTCCCACAAGCATATCCCCTAGGAGTCTTGAAGGCAACCTATTTTTTTTTTCTGAAGAGTGTCTGGGAGCTGGGCATGTGGCCTTAACTAGAAGCTTGCTAAAATCTAGACTCCAGCCAGAATCTAAAAATCATTCTTCTTCTTTCTAGATCCCAGAGATCTTAAATATCAGAGTTTTCTGACTGAAAGATGATTTTCTGAATGTATGTACATGTATGTAAATAGCATGCAAAATGAGACCAATCATGAGGCAGTTGTCAACTAAATGGAGGAAGCCATCAAAGATGAAGGGGTCCTTCCCTTGGCTCTCTGCAGCTTTTCAGCCTGTTCTCTTCCTGGTAGTGATCTGGGATGTTTTCTATTGTAAGGTCCTTATCGCAGGCTGCTGAGATGAAAGCTCGAGCTCAAACAGATCCTATTAATCCATCCAATACGTAGGCCACTGAAGGCTGTCAAACTGGTTGCTATGAAGGATTAAAGGCCAGCTGCGTTTTTATTATACTTCTTTTAATCTTTATATGCATGTTCTATGTGTATGTGCCTCTGTGTAAGTGTGTGTGTGTGTGTGTGTGAGCGTGTGTGTGTGTGTGTGTGTGTGTGCGTGCATGCATGAATATGTTTTATATACAAGTACCCATAAAGGTCTCTCTCAGATCTAGAACTAGAGTTGCAGGCAATTGTCAGCTGCCTGCTGTGCATAGTAGGAACCAAATTCAGGGTTTTCTACAAGAGAACCAAGTGCTCTTAACAACTGAGTCATTTATCCACTCCCCAACCCCACCCTCTAATCTCAAGACTCCCCTACCTCCCACCCCTTGCCAAGTTGAGAATTATATGTGTCATTCTCCTAGCTGCCTAGCCAGTGTTCTACTGCTGTGAAGAAACTCCATGACCACAGCAAGTCCTAGAAAGGAAAGCATTTAATTGGGGCTTGTTTGCCATTTCAGAGGTTTAGTCCATTATTAGCATGATGGGAAACATGGTGGTAGACAAACAACAATGCTAGAGAAGGAGCCTAGAATTCCACATCTAGATCTAGGTAGCAGAAAAAAGACACTGGACCTGGCTTGAATATTTGAAACTCTTAAATCCCATTCCCAGAGACATTCTTACAGCAATAAGGTCACACCTGCTCCAAAAAGGCAGCACTTCCTAAGCCTTGTCAAGTAAAGCCACTCCCCCATGACTCAGCAGTCAAATATTGGAGCATAGAGGGCCATTCTTTTTCAAACCATCACACAGCCATAGGAAGTGTGCACCCAACTTTTAGAAATGCAGCAGCTTCATTAGTTAATTGCTGGAGCCGAGCTACTCGACTCTGGTCCAATTTAAGTTTTTCTGGGACCCTTCCTAACGGCCTATCAGTGGTGGGAGACTGTGTTATGTGGCATTAAAGGGTAAACAAGAAATCTCTCCATATTCTACCCAAACTTTTCTAAAAACATTAGATCATTTTAAAGAGAATGGGATATGGAAAGTGACGTTACAAAAGAATTTTAGGGTTGTATGATGTTAAGCTTGTTCTATAGTTGAGATTTGACTACCTCTTCCTAGGAATTCTTAACAGAAAACTTCCCCAAGGAGATGAATTTTCAGCCAGGTCTCTGGCGCTGTGACAGTAACTGCCCTTAGGGAGGACAGAAGAAATGACAGACAGGCAGAACGGCCTAGAGTAAGGTAGGGCATGCTGACCTGACATGTGAGGAGTGGTCACATTACCTCACAGGCTGTGCTTCTTAGAAATGATATCTCTATCCTGACAATCACACTACAAGTCTTATAGGAGTTTCAGAAGTTTCAGTAACTATTTTATTGCTGTGTTAGGGCATTATGACCATTGAAATTTATAAAAGAATTTATTTTATGTGTGACTCTCAGTGTCAGAAGTTGAGTCCATGCCCATCATTGTGGGTTCGCAGACCCAGGACAAAGGGGAGCACTCAGGCAGGTGTTGTTCTGCCCCCTTTTCAGGCCAGGCTTAGCCAGCATGAGACAGATTAGCTGTCAAGAGGTGCAGGAGGACTTCTGGCTGCGATTTTGGGAAAGCATATCACTTCCCCAAGTGGCAGTGTTACAGCTGTTATGATAGAAACTCTCAGACATGATGGAGTGATCCGTGCACATCTTTAATTCTGAACATGACCGTTAAATACAGTTTTGTGGGTAGTCACCTCATCTATATATTCCAGGGCATGGTTTTGTCTCTGCAACTGATCTGCCTTGAGCCTATATAACCTATGGTCACGTCCTCACCTGTGCAGGAGGGTCTTGGGGTATTGCTCTATGTGACTTGGTCTGTATCAAACTATTCTTCAGGGGCTTGTGGGGGGCTGCAGCTAGTGAGACCCCAATCTGGGAGGCTGGGAATGCTCCTGCTATCCCTTTTAGGGTCCCCAGGGATTCAACTTGTCTCGACCAGGAATCAGGGTACCTTTCACAACTTGTCACCCCACACATCTCCTCCAGAGTGGTCACACCTAAGATTTCCCAAACAGTTCTACTATCTGGAAGCCAAGTATTTAAATATATGAACCAATCGGGGGCATTCTCATTCAAACCATGACAGAGGACCCCAGAATATTTTAATTTTCTTTGACAAGTAAAAGGAGTAAAGAGACATTTTGGTATAAGTTTCTATGGGTAAGATCAATATAAATTTCTTTATTAAAGCATAATGGTATTTTTTTAATGTTGCCAATGCTCACTTACAAAATGTGGTATACATGTGTTTATGTGTATGTATCGGTGAATCTGCATGTGTGTGCATGCAAGCCCCAAAAGTCCACAAGGCTATGAAATGTGCTAGGGCTGCAGTTACAGAAGGGAGTGAGACATCAAATGGAGGGGTTTGCATGCATGCAAACTCAAATTCTTTGGAAGAAGAACGAGTGCTATCAAGCTCGGAGACATCTCTCCTATCATCTACGCTCATTTTAAAATGTATTGTATCTCTAATTCTTCACATCGCTGACTTAACATGGCAGAGATATTTAAGGATTTAAAATTATAGGATTGGGTCACTCATTTTCTTCATTTAAACTAGCGTATGTGCAAGTGATTAGTTAGTAAACACTGACAAATTAATGTTAATGACATAAGGGAAGAACTCAAACAAGCTTACATGACTTCAACTTTCGATTCCATGTTATAGGGCAGATATATTCCAGATCCGCTCCCATGCATTTTATATGTTACTCATACATATGCTGAGCTGTGGTAACTTTCTTACTCCATGTATTTTACATGTAACTAACACATATGTTGATCTGTGATATAAAGGCATTTATATGTCGAGAACAAACATCTGAAGAAGAAAAACTTTCACATTGCTGCTGGTTTGTATGCTACATCTAGTAAACTCTCGTCTTCTTCTTTTTTTTTTTCAAAAAAGACACTGCATTTAAAGAGGATTTAGGTTTTTACAGTAAGAACTATGAACCAAGAAGAAACTTCTACATAAAAATCAATAGATATAACTACATATGTAGATGTACAAAATCAGAATACCACCATGTTTTAGCCCTGATGAGAGGAGACATTGCATCTGGAAGTCAATGTGAGCACCTGTTCCTAACAAAACATACTCAGGAATTAAAATTTCACATACATGTTCACATGCCAATCCAATGAGTGATGACTATTGAGTTTTAAATATGCCCAGACAAGTTTTAATGGGAAGATATAAAGAAGTATGTTTGCAGGGCAGATCTAATGATGATAACTTCAGGAAATACCAAGATCTCATTCAGATGTGCATGATCCTGCTTGCTTCTCAGCTACACAGCAAGAAACTTTTTAAGCAGAGGTAGAACTTGATTCCTCATGATCTCTGTTAGGAGAAGGACAGGGAAAGAGTTGAGAAACACATTCCTAGCTTCCTTCTCAAATTCCAAGAAGCTATACATGTAGAAAAATGTCTCGAGCCCTCTGAAACATGAACAAAGATGTCCATAATGTCTAAGGACACTGTGGCAAAGCTCAAGAGGCCCCCAGAAGCCAACCAGTGGCTTTGGAGAAAAGTACTTCATAAAAGGAGTAAATGTGGGTTAGAATGTCCTGCTAAGAGAACGAAGACATGGCCCTGCTTTGCCCTACCATCTCTTTCTCTTTATAAATGTGTTAACATTACAAATTATACTTGCAAGCTGTACAAAGGACTCTCTCTGATTGTGCATAGGTACAGCTGACTCTCTTGGCTTCCTTCCCAGTATTTCATTATTTTAAAATAGCATTCTACACTTCTCTCATAATTACAATCTTGATTTATTATTTTGCCACATAAGTACAGACTTGCTGTTGATTAAAAATAGTTCAAATAAACAGGAATTTATGGAACATTTTAATGGTTTTATCTACTGCCCCTGGAGCATAATATATATGTGTACATACAAATACACACACACACACACACACACACACACACACACACACACATACACACACACACACCAGAGCAATAGAGCTACAGAGCTTCATCAATTTTCATTGAGGCATTATTTACAATGAGAAAGATATGGTACTCTAGAAATGACATTTTGTCTCCAATTTTGTTAACACTTGCTACTCTCCTATCCTCCTGAAAGAAGGAATTTAACAGCATTTGGGACTGAAGACATCAGGCAAGCACGGATCTCATATATGAATAGATTGAAAGTATGAAGGTGTGACTTTAATCTTTCACAGTTTCCATTTTTATTAACTTTAAGATGATGTTAGATGATCAACGTGAAATAGTGTAGCTCATAACAGAAATACAGTGCTCTTAGTCTTGAAGCAAACAAGTTCTAGGTCTTGTAGATTTGGTGACAAATGACAGATGATGGCCTTTTTCTTCGGTCACGGACACTACTTCCTTGGTGCTACAACAATAACAAAACAGACCGTTCATACAATTGCCACCTGAAGAGTGGTCAGCCCTCTAATGGACTATCTAATATTTAGTTAGAAATAGCAAACAAAAAAGAAAAAAGGAGAAAAAAGAGAAGAAAGAAAGAAACAAAGAAAGAAACAAAGAAACAAAAAAAGAAAGAAAGAATGAATTTTGGATCTAAGAGACCTTCATGTTTTGTGCAGCCCCTGCTGATTCCCCACTAAGCTCAGTAGCTGCTCTTCTTACTGCTCATTGCCCCGCAGTCCAAGGAAGGGCCCATTGCTTCCAAGGCTCACAGTAATCTCATTATGCAATAATTGTGTTTATCCTTTCCCTTTTTGTTACAGTGCAGAAAAAGTCAATTTTTATATCAAAATTCCGTTTTAAGGCCCTTTATCTCAGAGTCTAATTTTCCAAAGTGACACTGTCAGGATTAACCCTTCAGTCGAGGTGAGGGTTTTATGGGAAGTCCCACATAACCTGCCAGAAGGGAAAGCTGGTGAGCTTTCCCACAGCGATTGTCTGTCCCACTGACTGAGCATTTGTGACTGTCAGTCAGTGCTGCTCCTTCTACATGGTTACAGCCCTTATTTGTCATCTAAAGTTAAGTAATCTGTGCAAATATTAATATATATAATGAAGAAATAATGAATTCATAATTATCTAGACTCAGAACAAAGCTCCTGGAAATATTTTTAAAGCTTCCTATCCTCTAGTCATTTACTTTTAAAATTAGTTTTGGCTCACTTGGCCTCTTAGATGCAAAACTGAAGACTGATGCATTCTTGACACAGAGAGTTTATGAGAAAACCAAGTGAGAGTCCAAACAGACATCATTCCAAGGTTTGTATCCAGAATTCTCAAATATGCCTGAGCATTTCTGGCTTGGGCGACTGTTGTAAATACACCAAGTCCATTACAGAAGGAAACATCTCCTCCCAGTGTATGTGGTAAATGCAGAAACACCAGGCTAGCTGGTGTACTAAGAAAAACTGAACACTGAGTGCACAGGCATATACAGGACATTCACTCCATATCTTCTAAGACTCAGAGAACAATGTACAAGAGAGAAAGAAAGGAACATGAAAATCCAAAGGTAGAGGAAGAACTGGGAAATACTGTCTTCCCCGAATGCTGTAGCAAATGCAGTAGTAATCTTACAGCATCGGCAGCTGCCTCCAGTGGGACTGCACTGCATGAGACTGGATCTGTCAATAGTCAATCACAGGCCAGGCAGGGTAGCAAAGCCTTTAATCCCAGCACTCCAGGGACAGGGAAGACAAGTCTTTGAGTTTGAGGCCAACCTAGTCTACAGAGGGAGTTCCAGGGCAGCCAGGGCTACACAGAGAAACAACTGTCCTGAAACATATAAACAAACAAACAAACAAATGCAAAAATAGCTACAGATCTGAGAGAGGCCCAATAGACCTTCTCCTCCCCGCTGAGCTATGGCTACTGATGGATTCTGAGGGAACAGCAGACTTGTTAGGTTCAGTGCCCGTTGGTGAGCCCACGTTGCTCCAACAGATAGTTCCCAAAACAAAGACAGCCCTTGTTAAACTCAGGAACTCAGGAAGCAAAGCACTGTGAATGTGGGAAAGGGACTTACTGGGAGGAGTGAGCGTGCTAGTGTTGGAAGTGACAAAAGAAGAGGATGTGGGGTGATGGTGACAGCAGTCCAAATGGTGTGCACAGCCAAAGAGCAAGGATAATGAAACTATTACAGATGTACTTGCTGCCAAGCCTTACAACCTTAGTTCAATACCCGGAAGCCATGTGATACGAAGAAGGACCAACTAAACAGTTGGCCTCTGAATTTAAACACGAACTGTGGATGACTGTGCACCCTCCACACTCAAACCCTACACAAAATTTAAATTCCTTTATTTTTTATGAAACTTTTACTACAATATATTTTATCACATCCTTTCATCCTCTCTAATCCCTCTTACATCCTTGGCATCTCCCTACATTGCCAGCTTCGTGCTTGCTCTCGTACATTTTCACTCCTCCTACGAATGGAGGAAAAATATAAAAACGGACAACTGAACCAAAAAGAGCCAAAAGAACAAAAAGCAAAAAACAAAACAAACAAACAAAAAACTATTGGATCCATTCTGTATCAGCCAGCTATTTTTGGGCGTGTAGCCTACCCCAGAGTGTGGTTGGTATAACCAGTGACACTCATTGGAGAAATTACATTTCCAGAATGTAAGGTATCAATGACAAGTAGCTCCTTGATTAAGGATGGGCTTTGTGTCCATGTCCCCTTCTCAGTGCTGTGATGTTTGTTTGTTTGTTTATTTGTTTGCTTTGTTTATTTTTTGGTTTGTGCCTGTGCAGGTGTTATGCCCAGTTCACAGGAACCCCAGAAGAACACCAGAGACCACAACTCTGATGCAATTTTTTACAATTTGAGTCTGAACTCTGGATGCAGCCTTCCCTGCTGGAAGGTTAGGAATGCGATGCTCAGGTCTAGGGGTTCCCAGTAAACATATGCGAGAAACATAAGCTGGGGTGTTACATGATTGGGTAAGGGGTAAAAGAGTGCCATCTTTCAAAACTGATAACATTTGTTCAGACAGCAAGACGGGACCATACATCTGGGAAAGGACCTTTTTGACCTCGGAAGAAATAACTCATTTCGTTTTCAGAGGCTACTGTATTTTTACAAACTGCCCACAGCTGTCTGGGAACACTTGGTTGTCTCTTTTCCATAGCTCAAGAGGGTGTGTGTGTGTGTGTGTGTGTGTGTGTGTGTGTGTGTGTGTGTGTGTGTGTGTGTGTGTGTGTGTGGGGGGGGGGGGAGTTGGGAGGGGCTTATCACTTCAAGAGTGTTAATTTTCTGCCTCCTTCAAAGGCAAGAGACATCTGCACCGAGGGGGTAGTGCTGGCTGTTTGGCTGTTTAACTCGAAGCGGAGCGGGGACTAGCACGGAAGGGAGTGGAAGACTCAGCGCCAATGGTTGGCACAGAGAAGAGGGCAAGCTGCATTTTGTCTTGGTGCCAAGGGCTGACATGTAGGCGAGCAGACTGCCTTTTGTCTCTTCACAAGTCTTGTGCGTGCTGTCACGCTCATGGAGAATGCAAATCTGTTTCCTTCCTAATGTGTTTAGACGGTGCTTCCTTTGAGTCATCTGCCACCTCTGTCTCTTCCAATTTTTCTACCTCCTCTCCCAAAAGGGTTCCTGACCCTCAGGAGGTGGGCTTTGATGGAGACATCCTATTTAGCATTTACTGCTCCAAAGTCTCTCCTTCTTTATACACTGTACAGTTGCAAGTCTTTTTAAATTACGAAATTACAATGCACTGAAAGATGATCATTAAATGTCATTAAAAACATTGTATTACTGGGTTTTTAAGTAAATTAATAGCCAGAGGTTTTGCCATAGCTCATGACCTCTTAGTGGATATAATTTAAATTTAGGAACGATCTCACCTCATCGTCTCTAAGAGCTGCCCTTACAGCAACCACTGAGAAAACCTTCCTCATGGCTTCCCTCTTCACTACGCAGAAAGCAGTACCTGTGGCGGCCAGAACTATGACAGGGAGCATCAAAAATCCATGCGGTCTGAAGAAAGATTAAAGGGGAGAGAAGCACTTTAGACGAGTCTATTGGTGGATTTGAATAATGGGACCTAGACTGTGTGTTCCAAGCACCTGACAGAAGCTATAATCTACAATAAGCATTTACTGAATATTATTTTTGTCTTCTCTGCTAAGCTTGTAGGCTTTTTGTAGTATCATTTTGGAGAAATCATGTCCATTTTCCTCCAGGCATTTTAGCTTAGTTCTGTAATCATGTGCCCACAATACCTGGCAGAAAGAATTGAAACTCCTTTTTGTTTATGTCTGCCATGGTGGGGGAAGCATTCAAAAGCAACTCAGTTCATGGTAGCGGAATGTGGGATGGAAGCTGCTTACACCATGGCAGGTGAGGGGGCATGGAGTGTGTGAGAATCCAGAGGCCATGTGGGCATGGAGTCTGTCAGAATCCATCAGCCATGTGTAAACTTCAAGCCTGCTAGTGACCTACTTCTGACAGCTGAGTCCTTCCTCCTAAAGATTCCACAGCCTCCCAAAATACTGCAACCAGCTGAGAACAGTCATTCAAACATCAAGCCTATGGGAAATATATCAGATTAAAAACATATACTAAGGCATCTAGAGATATATCTCTTCCATGTGTTCCCACATGTATAATATTAAAGTATCAGGGATGGTGTTGGATATCTAACCACCACCTCGTACCCATATCATATCAGTGTTGGCTATTATTATGGTGATGCTTATTAGGAAGAACTTCTTTATCAGTAGCAAGTTAAAAATAAGCTTTCAATAATTTAGGCAATACTTCTGATTTAATTTATCCCTAACACTGATTAAAACAGTGCAACTAAGGAGTCAAACTTCTTTGTACAGTGAACCTTAAAACTGAGAAGAGAAGACATTCTCTGCCTATAGATAGAAATACCAACCCACACATTTAAGGTTGATTCTGCTTCAGTGAACAGAAAATCTCATCCACTGTGTTAAACTGCATTTAACTTTCAATCACTATATCAACACCAGTACATCTCCAAAGGGTTGATATGGGAAAATGGACAGGTGGGAATCACTCAATCATTTCAGAAATTTATTACACAAATTTCAGATATAGAAGAAATTCCCTCAGGTTTTTTTCTTTTGTCAAAGTGAGTTTTTACCAGAAAAACAAAAATGTTCACATACAGTATCAGTTCATGTTGTGACCTCCATGTTGAGCCCTGTCCAAAGTGTCTGTGGACTTCACTGCTATCCCACCATGGCACAGAGAAAAGTCTCCCCCAGATTCAGACACAAACTTCCTCCTTTATTGTCTAGTTTGTTCTTCAACATTATAGAGAAACTGACCTATTGGACATATGTAATTCAAGGTTCAGCCAGTGACATTCCTAGAGGCCTGTTAGATACTTAGATTCATTTTGCCCACACTATTTTAAATGTCTGAGATGAATTTTGTAAACAGTGGGAAGTGAACTAGTACCAGCATTGGCTTCATGGAGACAAATCCACATTGTGAATATACTGAAAAGCTGGTAAAAAAAATCTCAAAAAAAAATTCTCAGAAAAAATGGACAGGAAAGGGCAGTCAAAGATTTTTTAATTTTTTTTTTTTTTTGTTGTTCAAAGACCTTATTGTTGACCCAAAACTCCAGATTTAGTAACACTAACACAATTTTGTCAAATACAAACAATTTTTGACAGATGGCTGAGTTCATCTTCAAGGCTTATGATTTATGGAATATAACAGTTTTAAATCTAACCTGATAGTATTACTATCCTATAAATTCTTTAGCTACTATAAAGTTCTTTGATCTATAAAGTTCTTTACATCTTGTGGTATATACCTGTCTCTCTCTCTCTCTCTCTCTCTCTCTCTCTCTCTCTCTGTGTGTGTGTGTGTGTGTGTGTGTGTGTGTGTGTGTGTGTGTGTGTGTGTGTGTGTGTGTGTATTAACACGGGGACATGTATGCTCATACATACACATGCATGTGAAGGCCAAAAGTCGTTGTTGGGCGTCTTCCTCCACCACTGATAACCTTAATTTTTGAGAGAGGGTCTCCCAGGTCAGCTGCTGGCAAGCTGGGAGATTCATCTGTTTCTGCCTCCACTGTGTCTCCAAATTTGATGTAACAAAGATACGCCCAACATTTTTCTCAGTGGCTGTTGGAGACCCAAATGTGAGAGGCACTTTTACTTAGTGACCCATCTTTGTAGACCAGCATCCTACAGGCTCTGTATCAATTATGATTTAGGTTTAATATTTTATACATGATCCTTTTATATTCATGAGAAAAATGGTTTTTACCTTTAAAATTGAATTTTAGTTACTCTAAAACCCTATAATAGTCAAGGCCAAAGCTACAGAAGAAACAATACTAAAGAAAATAACACTTCCTCCAAGAAAGATTTAAAATTGTGTGGAATTTCAGGGGAACAGAGACATTATTCCATAAGTAGTCAAACCACTAATTTGAAATTAAGAGAACTTGGTTTTATCTGACCTTTGATTCTGTTGAAAAATTTAAGTGTCAGTAAATAATTTAATCTACACACCCCATTTTTGTGGAGAGGGACATAGCTGATACAAATAGTTCTACATTTCAAGGAAATTAAGAGATGGATTCTCACTGGTCATAAAAGGGTTGTGTGTATTAGCATAGTATAAAAGTAGTATTTAACATACTAAGTATTTTAAACATAGTAAAGCTTAATAGGTTAGTAACGTTCTAACAACAATGGAGGAAAATATGTTCAGAATGTAGGAATAATTTGTAAGATGCTGTTATAAAATTCTTAAAGCAAAAAAATCAATTCAACTCATAAAAGCCTAGATAACAAGATCAATGTTATGAATCAACTCTTAATATTTAACTCTGTATTTATTTATCTATTTTCACTTGTTTACATAGCTACTTATAATCAATTGGCTATTTGTCTATCTATCTACCATCTGTCTATTATCTATCTATCTGTCTATCAGTCATCAGCTACTCATCTATTTTTCTTCCACATAGTCTCTACAAACATATACATCTAAATATATTTCTAGATTATCCGCAATCTATCTCTCATTTATCTGTCTACTAATCTCCTAGCAATAGAAAATAATCATTATCTATCTATCATCTGTCAACCATTCAGTTATCCATCAGCTGTCTAGCTATCTATCTATGGTCATCAGCATTTGTCATTTGTCTGTCTGTCTGTATGGCTTGTACATAAGTATATATGTATGTGTACGTACAAGTTTTGTAGACCAGGTTTACCTCTGACTCACAGAGATATTCCTGTCCCAACTCCCAAGGCTGATATTGCAGGCATGATCCCTTATATATTTCATAACTCTTTATTTTTAAAGCATTTCAGTTTACTTTCATGTAGCATAACATTTTTCTTGCTAAAATAATTTGTCACTTCTATAAGTTTAATATTTTAGCAGTACAATCATGAGATAAACTTTTCTGCTTGGCTTATAATTAATTTTATACATTATTTCATTATACCTGATAATAACACAAAATAGACTGTTTATTAGTTTCTAGAAGCAGGAGACATAGGGTGAGTCACAGTAGTTCAGAGTCAGGGTAGGAAGCTAACGTAGCAATGTCTAAGTATTGTGTTCAACAGACAAGGCTCTCCTAGGGAAATGTGAGGGGATTGAAGCATAGTATACTGATGTAATTAAACAAAAAGAAGCAAAATGCATAAAAGGAGTGATTTTTTTATTCTTGATATTCTCATTTCTTTGTATGCTTGTGTCAAGTAAGTGATGATTTAAAAAAAGAAACATGTTTGTTCTATCTTTGAGCATCTGAACAAAGGACTTTCGTCTTCCTTCATAAAAAGTACAAATAAAAAAATCTCGCTTGGTTTGTTATAAGACTTAACAATCTCTATATTGAGTATCTGACATGATGGCTTGATGACATCAGATGTTGTAAAGCAAGTAATGTTAAACGACACCTGGATTAGAAGCATATAGACTTAACTTTTAGGTGACTTTGAAAGATGGCCTGCTGTTAAAAATAAGTTTGCCATTTATTCAACAAAACAACTGAGTTAAATGATCCCCAAAGAATATTTCTCTTAAGATTTTATGTTTTATGACTATATTTTATGTGACAATAACATCCTGAAGTAATTGATATTAAATAAGTGTTTAGTGAATTTTGAAGGAATTTGGAGAGGAATTTTTGAGAAGATCTGAATTTTTCTAGGGCCATTAATTTTCTGGTAGATTATTGTACTTTTTAGGATAGCAAAGGCTATAGTATATTTTTCCTCTTTTCAAATTTATTTTATTATGGTAATAATGCAAATAAAAATCTTATTAATGTCTAGAGGGAATGTGAAGTCCCCAACATATTGCTGATGACAATAATTGTCTACCATCAATCTCCCTGTTCGTTTATTTCTATTACCTGAAACTTTATTCATGTTAGTTAGTAATATCTCCTTTCCTCAGTGCCCCAGTCACTGACAACTACTACTCTAATTTTTGATAGTTTGAATTAAAATATAATAATTACTTCTCATTCAAACCATGCAGGATAAATTCTTTTGTGATCGCTTTATTTTACTCAGTAAAATGTCCTCAAAGTGACTTGCATTCACTAAGTTTTTACATAATTTCACTTTAAAGACCAAAGCATATTCTACTCTGTGCATATAGAACATTGCCTTTATTCAACCATCTATCTATCAACATCTATTTATAGCATCTTGGCTGTCATAAATATTGCTTCAATTAATGTGGGTGTGTTAGTGTCTTAAATTCTCATTTCAATTCTCTTGTATACAAATCTATGCCATGAGTATCAAATCTATCAGTTAAAAACAATCATAAGAAAGAAAAAAAGCTAACAATATTACACCTCTTGATTTCAAAATATGCTATAAATATGTAGTATCTAATACAATATCCAAGTGTCTTGAGAAATAGACACATATACATCATCCAGTTCTTGGAGATAATGAGAAAAAAAACGAAACAAAAAACTAAAACTGTCTCTTGAGACAACTGGTAGAAGACTAAAAATGCATTCCCATGCAAAGGGATAAAATTTTCCACTTCATTTACATTAGAAAAATAGACTCAAACTGGACTAGATGCAAATGGAAGACTGCCACGTAAACAAGAAGAAAATTTTTACCTGATATTGCTTCTGGCCGTAATTCTTCAATGAGATCTTAGCCATGGCAATGGCAACAAAACTAACCATAAATATTTGGGATTACATGAACTAGAATGGTTCTATGCAGCAAAGAACACAACAACAAAATGCACACCTAAAGGAGATCTTTGAATTTATACAACTTCATCAAAGATGGCTATGATCATTGATCATTGATCAATGACCATATGATCATTGATGCTTATGGTCCTCATCCTGAAAAGGATCTTTCTGCCATGGCTAATGAACTACTGAATTTGGATCCCTGGAATCCATGTTGTACTACCCCACCCCCAGTAAACAAAAATATTACAAACCTTTTTATGTGTATATGTCAATGTATAGAGATTAGTTCTAGAAAATTCTTATAAACACTAGGAATCTGTTTGGGGCTTTAGGTTAAATGAATAAATAAACAAAGTAACACTGAAAGATGAGTGTTTTGGAATTACCCAAATCTCAGTAAACACTGAATCAAGACATGCTCCTAAACAAGCAAGGGAACTCTAATTTTGCCAGTTTTTAGAGCGACTTTTTAGCTTCCTAAAAATTCTACCCCTCTTTCTGTACATGAATATGGCATTTATCAGAACTAGAAGAAGTACTGAATAAATTATATTTACAAAATCTCTGAGAAGACAGGACATAAAATACATTGAAAAACAGAAATCAAAATTGATTTGGAAATGTCATGAAAATGTACTATGCAGAGAGAAAACCAGAACCATGATTGGATGGCTGGCTTCTGAACTTTGAAGCTATGTTGCTTTATTTTTCTATGAAGTGTGGGAGGTTATTGCTGTGTATAACGGGTATTTTAACCTTTATCTGTTCAAATATCGCAAGAAGTATTTTGACGATTAGGGTAAAGTGAAAGTTCAATGCATTTATTATTCTAATCACACTTTATTCTATACAGTTTAAAATACACATGTAAAAATAGAAAATCACCTATTTGTTTGACCTTAGAAAAAGAGCAGGGTCAAAGAGGAACACTAAGTAATCTGAGTCAAGTGTTAACAATGTATTAAAAGCTTTGATAGAGGAGAGAAAGATTTAAAAGAATAAATAAAGTACAGAGAATTTGTTCATGATTTGGTCTTCTATTTGGAAAATTAAATCACAAAGATGTTAGGTATTTAATAAAGGAAGCATAAATGAAAATGTTTTAGAGATGATAGAGTTTAAAAATAAATAAAAGGCATAGGTTCTATTAAAAAAATTGACACAAAATTCACCAGAATAAGTTAAACAATATAAAGGTAGACCGAGAAGAGTAAATGATCTGATTCAAAAATGGTTAGCATGCATTGTCTTGTTTTTAGTTTTTGAAATTTTAAACTACTAGGAGTTTGCCCCTAGTTATGTAGTTCCCCCTAAGACCACTACCATCACCACCATTACAATCACCTTCACCATCAACACCATCAGCATGAATCACCATTGCCACCAAGACTATTACTATCTCTATCACTGTTATCACAACCATCACCATCAGCACGACCATCAGCACCACCATCACCATCTAATCCTTTGGTGAAGTATTGGAGATTATTAGTGGGTAAAAATTGTGTCTATCTTATACTGTATAACGTTTTATAACTATTACTTGGTATACCTTTAATATATTTCATTGGGTATAGTTGCTAGTTTATATACTCTGCATGACTCTGTCAACCCAGCTGGAATAAAGAAACCAATCTATTTCCAAAATCATGAATAGAACATGAACAGTAAGTGGTCTGTAAACTACAGAAAGAATTTTATAGGCTCTGACAGGCATTCTATGTAGTTCTCCCAAACATCCAATACTTATTTTTAAATGTTGATAGTCGGAAAATTGCTTTATCAATAAAACATTTTAGATCTAGGTCATTTCGTACAGCAGAAATAAGATTTTCTTAATAAGTACTCATACAGTTAGAATTCACTGTTGAATAAGGTAAAGAAAGAAAAAATACCTATACCCTGGTATAGAGTCAAGGATCCATAAGTGTCACTGCTAAATGCTCTGCTCAGAGCAACTTAACAGGCTATATGCTGAAGTTATATAAAATCAGCCCCATGAACATGTGGACACTGACAAAATTTCTGTGTGCACAGCCTGGAAACTTGATGTCAATTTTCCTCCACTAACACTGCTTCTAAAATCTTAATCAGGCCAGTTAATCTCCTGGGCTTGAAGGAAACATTTTTGCTTACAGGAAGAGCAATCCATGAGTGGGTCTCCTGATGTGCTCTATTGTTGTGCTCTGATTCTGCCTTTTTGCTCTAATTTCTCTGGAATAAAAGACTAGCAATTTTCTTCTTTAGATAACGTGAAAACAGGTGCTGAATACCTTCCCTTATTGTATGGTTGGGTTGTCTGTACTGTCTGTGATACACAAAGTCTCAAGTATTTCATAAATTGAAGAGATAAGTCAATGCCATTATTTTGATTCTCAGAAAGTGCCTGGGGATGCAGCTGCTGGGTTATTTTACAATGCAGCAAGAATTCTAAATTCCAACCTGGGTTTTTGACAAACCACTCAAGAATTTCCCAGCAAGAAAAATGCTGAGGCAAACTTCACATGGAGCCCACCAAGAAACCTCTCTGGCTGCCGAAAGAAAGAGCAGGAAACTCAACATGACAATTTGTGAAATCATCAGGTAGGCCAGAGCCAACTCTTCCTCAGTTTTGTAATGAACATGAAACATGGGCCCTGATTATAAATGACAAAATTTATGAAGAAGATATCAAATCTGTGCTATATTTCAGGAAGAAAGATATGAATTCTGATACTTGTTTTATTTGACTTATACAAGCTGAATACATAACAATGATAACTTTAGATTGTTGAGGTAAATCTCCAACCCCAATAAGCACGTGCAAGGAAAACACAACTCAATTATAAATAAATGTGGCATGCCTAGATTGGGCACATCTACCTGTACACTATTCCCCAGCTATGAGAGCCATTGTAACTCATGGTTTCTCCAGGCCACATGCTTCTGCTCCATTTCTTTTCCATCTCCTCATCTTCCTCCCCATTCTTGCTCTCCTCTCCCTCCTCCTCCTCCCCACAGTTTTTGCTCAACCTCTCTTCCACTGCCCAATCACCAGCTCTAGCCTTTATTTTATAAGATAAAATGGGGGAAAGGTTCAGGTGAAGTCACCTGAGAACTGATTGACTCCTATCCCAGGCAGCCCCTCTTGTGGAAGTGAAATTAAAATCAAAATAAAAACAGCACCTTGGCAATCCACAACATTAGTTTCCTTAAATACTGAAAACAGAACTTTAGGCTAGAAAGGGATTAATAAGTCAAAGTACAATGAGAACGAAGTTGATACTTTTTTAAAACTTGTTCAAATAAAGTTAATTATCTTGCTTTTCTAGTATATCCACTGTGCTGTCACCATTGAAAGGGACTGTATGGCTTTCACTAGTAACAGGTTTCCTCAGCAAGCCATGTATCCTGCTGGTGCTACACAATTGTTTTCCTGGGTTTTTATTTAGAATGTTCAAAGCAGAGCCAGCTGACACACGGAAACTGTAAACCAATCAAAGTGTTGTTCTTTAACATCTTCCATACGTTCATGTGCACATTTTCCCCCTATGTGGGTCGCTCTTAAATTGGGAAATTATTCAGGAGAGAAAGAGGGATGATGGCTGAATTAGGCAGGTATTTTTGTTGTTATCTGCTTTTGAGCAAGATAATTCATAAAAAATTTTCATTTGCTCATTGTAGTGATACATCAGAAAATCAAATCTAAATATCTGGGACTTACAGGAGGGACTGACTGCTTAACAAGTAACTTTCCATTATGATTAACTGATTTCAAACCAAGAGTTCTAGCACCATCTATCATCACAACATCAGAGAAGCTATGCTCTAAACTAGATGGTCCTTCCCTCAGTTTCTGCCCAACTCTTTAGGATAGGTAATCCAGAAACTGCCCCACCTAGAGATCTATCCCATTTGCAGACACCAAACCCAGATACTAATGTTGATGCCAAAAAGCACTTGATGACAGGAGCCTAGAATAGCTGTCCCCTGAGAGGCTGTGCCAGAGCCTAACCAATACAGATGTAGATACATGCAGTCAACCATCAGACTAAGGGCAGCACTCCAATGGAGGAGTTAGAAGGATTGAAGGAGCTGAAGGGATTAGCAACCCCATAGGAAGAACAACAATATCAACCAACCAGACACCCCAAAACTCCCAAAGACTAAACCATCAACCAAGGAGTTTATGTAACAGAAGATTGCCTTATCTGGCATCAATGGGAGGCAAGTTCCTAGGTCCCGTGGAGGCCCAAGGACCCAGTGTAGAGGAATGGTATGGCACTGAGGAGAGTAGGTAGGTGGGTAGAACACCCTAAATGAAGCAGGGGGGACTAGGAAGGGGATAGGGGAGCTGTAGAGGGAAAATTGGGAAGGGGAATAACATTTGGAATGAAAATAATTAAAACAACCAATAACAATTTTAAAATAAAAAAAATGTAAGCTCTTAACTAGACATCACATTCCAGGTTAGCTGGGGCTGCTTGAGGAAAAGTTCCTCCTTTTTCTGTAGCTCAACCCTCCAGGTCAGAGACTTGTTAGAGCCATATAATTCTCCTTCTAGGATAACTCTGAATCCTCATCTAAAGTTTAATCATGCTTAAGAATTTCCTGATACTCATTTTTGATCCTTTTTTTAATGGAAGGTGTTGCTTTGTATATCTATTTTGAACTACAAACAGGCTTTAGCACTGTGCCTACTCTTCCTAAAAGTGTTATATTGGTGATATTATCAATATACAATGTAATTATTTTGTGCAACACTTACTTTTATTTTGTAACACTGTCTGGTAGCAAAGATGTGGAACTAAGACCTATTGTTATAAACTAACCTCATCCACTGAAAGTTATTGATATTTAGTAAATATTCTGACCATCACATTTGCAGCAATCAGTTTAAAGACAGTGACAAAGTCAAATCCATTATCAGGAGAATCTGAAGTTGTATATTATAGCTTGAGATTATAGTGAAAAAAAGGACAAACTTTTTTGAGGGGGGTGGGAGATAAGCGAGATACACCATAGGGAGTGGTATCAATAATCAAAACAAAAGCAAGTATGTGAACCCCAAGTGTGTGTGTGACTATCTTTCTATTCCTTGACAGTTTGTCTCACATAGAACAGTAAAGTGTCAAATAAAATATTACAACAGATTTGGTCAGGTAGAAATAGAAAGAGACATTTATGCTCTTGTATGATATTTACATGACACAATATATATGTATACTGTATCTATGTGTATATATTATGTGTATACATATGTCTGTGTGTATCTGTCTGCCCGTCTGTTATACACACACATATATATATATACATATATATATATGTATATATATATATGGTGCTTTTTCTAGGTTGTGGGAATTAGTGGTGAAAATGTGGTGACTGCAGCTGTTGACAAATACTGCAGGGAAAAATAAAGTATAAAGGTTAAGGAGTGTTTGGGGAGAGATGAGATGCTGAGATGCAAGCAAATTTCAGGAGTATAGGCAGGGAAGATGTATGTGCTGACAGCTGAAGGTGACAGAATGAACCCTGTGAAGGAAAGCCAGGGCCAGGAAATAGTAAGTGTGCAGTAAGACACATAAGAAGAATGCTAAAAACAATCAAATTCCTTACGGAGGTGGAGGGGAGGGGCAGGCTTGTAAGAGAGTAAACGAGAACATGGGAAAAACCAATGTCCTCTTGCCTCTTTCGATCATTTCTTTAAAGAATTTGTCACTAGTGTTTACTGCTCTAAATGGTAGTGGGACCTGGGAGGATAGAGTTGATAAATGAGGCAGGCTAAAGTCTCATGCAATGGCCAACTTTATTCAGAGTACCAAGCAATTTGTATTCTGAGGGTTAAGACAGTCACATAAGCCAAGTGTACAATCACAAGGGCAAGCTGTAAGTGGCAGGCAAGGTGCACATGGCAAAAACACATTTTTCCATACAGGCATAGAAACAAATAACAATTGTAAATTGTAATAAATAATCTGAAATAAAATCACTCCTATCTGTTATACCTGGGAGGGGCACAAAATTGCCTTTCAAGAACAATTCTGTGTTCTTAAAGAAAGCAAACCCACAAGAGTTTGCTGTTGGTTTCTTGGAGATTTCTCACAACCCCTCAGAATCTCCTCACAGTTCTGCTTCTTAGACTGCATTCTGACAACTAGAATATTCGCGGCCGAAAAGTGAGAAACTTTAACTTATATTTAACTAGACAGTCCAATCTGTAAATGATGACGACACGGAATGAGGGCCAGAGAAGAAACAGGGAAATAATTTGGGAAGGTTGCTATTGTTCAAGTGAGAAATTGTAACTCAGTCCAAGGTAGTTTCGATGAAATGAAGTGTGCAATGTTGCAATGTGGTCAGACTTTTGATGAATTGAGAAATCAGTACTGTCAGATTGCTTGATAGATCAGATGTGGAGAGTTCAAAAATAAAGATGTTGCTGAAGATTCTAATGCAGTGGTTTGTGCATCTTCAAGCCTGAATTTGCTCTGAGTATGTGGCAAAGAGACTCGAAGAGAAACTGACCTTTGGTGAAACACAGCCTTTTTGTCAACATATCAGATTTGAGATATTTGTAAGATGTTCATCATCATTTTGAGAGTTGAGAAGCATGAAACTGTAAGACTTCGAATGTGGTTAGATCATTAGCACTAGGTAATATTTAATATGCTGCAAAAGAATATATGTTTACTTTAGGTGACAAAAGGGAAAGAAAGAAGTCTTGAAGTAAACAGAGCCCTGGAGTTTTCCAGAAGTAGCAGATGAGAAAGGTTAGGGGGATAAACCTAAACACCATGCTTTGAGGATGAAGGAATGAGGTATCCCACACTAGCATCCTTCTCTGCTAAGTTGACTATTACCTAATGCTTATATAAATCAAAGCAATGTATTCTTCATCATAGATACATGCAAATATTTATTTGCCAATTAAAAATAATCAAATAATAGTTTGAATAATTCTAGCAAAAACAATGTTTGGAACTGAAATTCTCCATGTGGGGATCTGTTTTGAATATGTGAAAGCCAAAGCCCTTTAGTCCACAAACTGGGTCACGAAGTATAGTTTTTTGTATTGGTAAAAAAGAAAAAATTCTGCATTGAGAGAACAATGAGTTGAGACCACCTGGGCAATCATGTATGTATCATTTTAAATCCTTTCAGATTTGCCTTCCTTTCCACTGAACGCAGAATTCAGACTTTTATGGCAGGTCAGCTATATAGGTTTTGTGTGTGCCCTCAGCAGAGAACTCCAGCAATTACAGTTTTCTGAGCACCTGGGGTGTCAAGCTGACAGGCTGACAGCTATAGAGAAGTGACAAGAAGCCCTGCAATATCACATTTTTTCCTACACACTACCTAAGGGCTGAACATATGTCTCTCTATTAGTGAAAATGGATTCATTTCCACCATGAAATGTAAAACCCAAGCATTCATCAGTGAACACTATAAAGAAGCATTTCAGTGATCTTCCTATGAATGGAGGTATAAACCAGGCAAAGAGAAATGATTAAACACTATTTATCTTATATTTTATTCAAAAAGCATTTGATTCAAGTTAATCTTTTATAAATTCTTGGATACCCATTCTCTAGACTTCACTAAGTTTTATAGTTATAGGTAGCCATTTTTCAACTCAATATTTTATATATCTAAAGTAAATTATATATATATACACATACATATGTGTGTGTATATATATATATTTAGTTTTTAAGCAACTTTCATTTCTTTATAAGTTTTCTTCTGAGCTTATGCAATGGAGTGCATAAATTCCACTCTATCAACCAGAAACTGTTTAACAGTGTCCAGGGCACCACACATATTTGATGGATAAGAATGATATATGGTTGAGTATATGGAAATATACAGTATATAAAGTTTAGCTGAATTTTTAATATTCTTCAACAAACCCAGGGTTGTTTGGGATTAAGTAGGAGAAGGCACACAAAACCAAGAAGTTTAGTTTCAAGTCTTCATGGTACAGTTAGTTGGGGACACCTTCCAAATGTTGCTTCACTTTAAAGGGGTCCTTGCCAATGGCTCAGAGGAACAACACAATGGAAGCTTCCAGATATCACCCTTTGGCAGTTGGATTTACTCAGCATCCCAGTGGTCCCTGCTCAGCAGTTCATTTCACTTTCATTGGCAGTAGCTTCCTGGAAAATCTTGTACCAATAATGGTGGCAGTTCCAAGACAGCAGTAGTAAAAAACATTTTGTGGATCTGCTGTTCATCCAGCAGTATTTGGCTACTTGAAATAAGTGCAGTTCAGATCTGGGGGTGGGGGGAAGGCAGGCCCCACTGAGCATTCTACACTAATGTTTTGTTTTATTTTGTTTTGAACATTTTGCTTTAAGAAAGTCATTAAATCTTCCCAAAGTGACTGCTAACAGTGAAAGCAGTAACTATAGTATACACCACTTTCCTTACCTGTGTCTTCTGCTAGGCACCACCTACCCTGTTCAGTGAAGGAGCTCTTTGTAGACTCCAATGCATGGAAACCAGCCGATAACCCTTGCATGGGCTTCACAATCTGTTCTTTCCACTTCTCATGCACATCACCACTTGCATGGCTTTGGGAATTGGATTTTAACAGCTGTCCTCAGTGGAGTATTGCTAAGGTAGAAATGAAGTTAAACGTGTGTTGTCAGTTTTAGTTTAGCTAAGCACATTCATGTAAAGGGTTTAGAATTGTCTACTGTGGTGCTGGTTCAACTGGAGGTCAGCATGTAGAAGAATGCAAATCGATCCATTCTTATCACCATGTACAAAGCTTAAGTCCAAGTGGATCAAAGACCTCCACATCAAACCAGATACACTCAAACTAATAGAAGAAAAAGTGGGGTAGAGTCTTGAACACATGGGCACTGGAGAAAAGTTCCTGAACAAAACACCAATGGCTTATGCTCTAAGATCAAGAATCAACAAATGGGACCTCATAAAATTGCAAAGCTTCTGTAAGGCAAAAGACCACTATCATTAGGACAAAACAGAAACCAACAAACTGGGAAAAGATCTTTACCAATCCTACATCTGATAGAGGGCTTATATCCAAAATATACAAAGAACTCAAGAAGTTAGACTGCAGAGAGCCAAATAACCCTATTACAAAATGGGGTACAGAGCTAAACAAAACATTCTCAGCTGAGGATTATCGAATGGTCAAAAAGCACCTAAAGAAATGTTCAACATCCTTAGTCATCAGGGAAATGCAAATAAAAACAACCCTGAGATTCCACCTCACACCAGTCAGAATCGCTAAAATAAAAAACTCAGGGGACAGCAGGTGCTGGCGAACGTGTGGAGAAAGAGGAACACTCCTCCATTGATGGTGGGATTGCAAACTAGTATAACCTCTAGGGAAATCAGTCTGGAGGTTCCTCAGAAAATTGGACATTGCACTACCTGAGGATCCAGCTATACCTCTCCTGGGCATATACCCAAAAGATGCTCCAACATACAACAAAGACACATGCTCCACTATATTCATAGTAACCTTATTTATAACAGCCAGAAGGTGGAAAGAACTCAGATGCCCTTCAACCAAAAAATGGATACAGAAAATGTGGTACATCTACACAATGGAGTACTACTTAGCTATCAAAAACAATGACTTCATGAAATTCATAGGCAAATGGAATGAACTAGAAAATATCATCCTGAGTGAAGTAACCCAATCACAGAAAATCACACTTGGTATGCACTCATTGATAAGTGGATATTAGCCCAAAAGCTGGAACTACCCGAAACGCAATCCACAGACCATAGGAAGCTCAAGAAGGATGATCAAAATGTGGATGTTCCCATTCTTTCTTAAAAAGGGGGGGGGGGATACGGAAGCAAAGTTTAGAACAGTGATTGAAGGAATGGCCATTCAGAGCCTGCCCCACATGTGGCCATGTATGTACAGCCACCAAAACTAGATAAGATTGATGAAGCTAAAAAGAAATGCATGCTGAAATGGACTGGATATAGATCTCTCCTGAAAGACACATCCAGAGCATGTCCAATACAAAGGTCAATGCTAGCAGCAAACCACTGAACTGAGAACAGGATCCCCTTGTGGGGAATTAGAGGAAGGACTGAAAGAGTTGAAGGAGCTTGCAACCCCATGAGAACAACAACAATGCCAACCAACCAGAGCTTCCAGTGACTAAACCACTATCGAAAGACTGACTGACCCAGGGCTCGAACTGCCTATGTAGTAAAGAAGAGCCTTGTTGGGGCACCAGTGGAAGGGGAAGCCCTTGGTCCTACCATGTGGGACCCCCAGTACAGGGGAATATGGGGGGCAGTAAAGGGGATGGATGGAGGGAATACCGGTATGGGGGAGAGAGGGGGATGGAGGCTTATGGACAGGAAACCGGGAATGGGAATATGGGAAGAGACATTTAGAAAAACACAAAGAACAAATACTAACAGACAGCAAGCCAAAATAAGAGAAAAAAATAACCATATAACAAAAAACAAAATAAAGCAAATCAATAAATAATGCAGAAATGTAAGTAAAGAAATATATCTAATTAAAAAAAGAAAAAAGAATTGTCTACCACATGTGATGTACTCATTCTGTCCTCCATTACCCCAGATTCTCCAGGTTCATAAAATTACCTGGAAAAATTGGGATCTTAGTTTTAAAAGCCAAAACAAACAAATGCAATAGTGAAAAAGAAATAAATATCCATAACAAAGAACAAGAATAACAGACGAGCAAGCCAAAATAAGAGAAAAAATTAACCATGTAATAAAAACAAAATAAAGCTAATCAATAAATAATGCTCTAAACATTAATGGTCTCAACTCTCCTATAAAGAAACAGACTAACAGAATGGTTTTAAAATATAGGACCTAAGAATTTCATGAAGTCAGTGTTTTTAATATCTGAATAGTACTCCATGGTGTAAATGTACCACATTTTCTGTATCCATTCCTCTATTGAAGGACATCTGGGTTCTTTGCAGCTTGTGGCTATTATGAATAAGGCTGCTATGAATATAGTGAAGCATATTCCTTTTTATATTTTGGAGTATCTTTTGGGTATATGCCTAGGAGTGGTATCGCTGGATCCTAAGGTAGTAGTACCATGTCCAACTTTCTGAGCAACCTTCAGACTGAAATTCTTAGGCAAATGACTGGAATGAGAAAAGATCATCCTGAGTGAGGTAATCCAACACAAAAGAGTACAAATGGTAGGCACTCACTGATAAATTAATATTAGCCCCAAAGCTCAGAATACCCAAGATAGAATCCACAGTCCACATGAAGCTCAAGAAGTTGGGAGACCAAAGAGTGGATGCTTCAGTTCTTCTTAGAAGGGAGATCAAAATATTCACAGGAGGTAATACAGAGACAAAGTATGGAGCAGAAACTGAGGAAAAGGTCATCCAGAGATGGCCCCACCCAGGGATCCATCCCAAATACTGTCATCAAACCCAGACAATATTGTGGATACCAAGAAGTGCATGCTGACAGGAGCCTGATATAGCTGTCTTCTGAGAGGCTCTGCCAGAGCCTGACAAATACAGAGGCAGGTGTTCGCAGCCAATCATTGAACTGAGAACGGTGTCCCTAATGGAGGAGTTAAGAGAAAGGACTGAAGGAGCTGAATGGGTTTTCAACCCCATAGGAAGAACAAGAGTATCAACCAACCAGACACCCAGAGCTCCCAGAAACTAAACCACCAACCAAAGAATACTCATGAAGGGACCCATGGCTCAAGCCACATATGTAGCAGAGGATGGCTTTATTGAGCATCAATGAGAAGAGAGGCTCTTGGCCCTGTGATGGCTCAAAGCCCCTGTGTATGGGAAAGCTAGGTTGGGGAAATGGGATAGAGTGGATGAGTGGGTGGGGGAACACTCTCATAGAAGAAAGGGGAGGGAGGAAGGGAAAGGGAGACTTCAGAGCCTCCAGAGGGGAAATCTGGAAAAGGGATAAAATCTGAAACGTAAGTAAAAAAAAAATACAAAAAAAAAAGAAAAAAAAGAAAAAGATCGGATCATCCTCCTGCTCCATCCAAGAAACACATTTTAATATCAAGAATAGACATCACTTGAGGGTAAAGGATAAAGAAAGTTATTTCAAGAAAACAGATCTATGAAGCAAATTAGTGTAACAATTTTAATACTGCATATTAATATATGTCAAAACCAAAAACAATAAAGAAGGACATGCTCTACAAAATATCAAAGGAAAAATATACCAAGCGGACATTACAATTCTTAACATCAAACACAAGGGCAAGCAAGTTCATGAAGGAAACATTACTCCAGCTGGAGTTGCTGCATGGTATTTGATCACGTTGTAAATTCTGAGATTGCCAACTGTTTCTTCCTTTGGTGTGGCTCAGCCCTGGCACACACCTTTAACCCAAGAGCTTACTGTAAGCAAGAGCTAAATAAAGAAATCAATAGGTTAAGAGGCAAAACAACCAGTTGACCAGGAGTGAGAATAAGAAAACCCAGGAAAGAGAAAGAAAGATTTTTGATTAAAGGATATTTAAGACAGCATGGAGGAGACGTAATTTTTTCCTTCTGAGACATTGGAAGAGTAAGAATGAGCACAGTGGAAAGGTTATCCTTGTATTACTCAAATGCTGATATCTACACCAGTGGAGAGTTGAGTACAGGCCAGATTTTGGTATTTTTTGTTAATGCAGTGTCATCTGTCTCCGTGTTTTGTAATCATTCTTCTCAATAATCTTTTGATTGGTCAATAAAAAGTTATTCAGCCAATTAGTTGAGCAGAAGAAATACAAGTCTTGACTTCCAATCCCAGCCAGGGAACCACTAGGATAAAAGTTAGAAAGATCATGTGGAAAGAACAGAAGGATTCCCCATGAGGTTGTAATGAGACAGCAGACTGAGGACACACATTGTCCAGAATGAGCCAGCACATGACCAGATTGGCAAGTAACAGGGCATTTGTCTGGTAATAACAGCCTTAGAGCTTTAGAATATCTCAGAACCTATCCAATCTAGGCATAAAGCTTAACAAACTCAGTAGGCCTTTGTGTCAATCATTTGGAAGGTAGAATGAGAAAGATAAGGATTTCATGCGTAAGTTGCTGTTACATAAGACACTGAAAGTAGTCAATGAAGAAGATATCAGAAGAAGGAGAGAACACCCATGCTTGTGAGTTAGTGGGATTAAAAATGTCCATCCTACCAAAAGCAATCTTCAGATTCAATGCAATCCCATCAAAATTATGACACAAATCTTCTTAGATTAAAAGGATAATTTTCATTTTCACACACACACACAACACACAACCACCAACAACAAAAAACCAGGATAACTGAAACAATTTTGAATGGTAAAGGAAATGCTGGAAATAGCAACATAAACAATCTCAAATTGTCCTATAGGACAATTTGTAATAGCAACAGAATGGTATTCACCGTCAAATAAACATGATAATCAATGAAAATAAAATAAAGACCCTAATAGAGGTCCATATATGTTTGGACACCTGATTCTTTATAAAGAAATCATAAATACACAATGAACAAAGCAAGTGTTGCTGCTCAAACTGAATGACTTTATGTGAAGAACCAAGATAGATTCATATCTATCACCAGGCATAAAATTTAAATCCAAGTGGATCGAAGACTTCAACATAAGCCTAGGCATGTTAAATTAGATAGAAGAGAAAGTGAATAATACAGGGCTATTACCTAAAATATATAGAAACTAAAAAAAAAAAAAACAGACATAAAGTAAAGAAGTAACCCAATTTAAATAAGATACAGCTAAACAGAAAAATCTCAAATGAGGAAACAAATCTCTGACAAACACTAAAGGAATATTTGACATGCTTAATTGTCTTAATTAGGGTTCTATTGCTGCAATGACAAGAAAAATGACCAAAAACCAAGTCAGTAGGAAAGGGTTTATTTGGCGTATACTTCTGCATTGTATTCCATTTTTAAATGAAGCCAGGATAGGAACTCAAATAGAACAGGAAAGGAATCAACCTGGAGGCAGGAGCTAATACATAGGCCATGTAGGTCTGCTCCTTACTAGTTTCCCCATAGCTTACTCAGCCTACTTTCTTATAGAACCTAGGAACAACAGACCAGACATAGCACTGTGCACAATGGTTTGTTCTCTCCCTGTCAATCACTAATTATGAAAATACCCTACAGGCTTGTCTAGAGCCTAATCTTATAAAGGTATGTTTTTTAGTTGGGCTTTCCTCCTCTCAGATGATGTTAAATCTGAGAATTGCAAGGAGAAAAGAGGATATCCATAATTGTCAATTAAAGAAAGCTGAATTAAAGGATGCATTCAAGACCAGTCTGCTGCCTGTCCTTAGCTGGCACTTGAGTGGCCCCTGCTGTTCTCTTGAAGTCCTATTTATAGGAGAGATAAGGTATTCACAGGAGATAGAGAAGTTGGCTGTTACTCAATGTTAGAAAGACACTGAAAGGGAAGGAAGAAGGGTAAGGACATGCATCATGTGAATAGGGTTGCAAGCAGTTTACATTGGACCTAGGAAACAAAACTTATTCTTATTACAAATGGAAACCTTACCTTCCATAGATTCAGCCCAAGACAAATAGGAACTTGTTCTTTAGCTACAAACAGAAACCTTACCCTGCACAGAACTAGTAGGAATTTCTTAATTATAAATAAAATCCTTAACTTACAAAGACAAAGGTCAAATGGGAACTTAATTGTCTTAATTGCAAACAGAATTTTTAACCTACAAGGTATATTTATCGTGTTTTGGTCTCACAATGACTTTTGCTTCTGTCAAATTGGTATTAAACTATCCAACATGTAAACCAATTTTGAGGTTTCAACTTACAACAATCGGAATGGCCACAATCAAGTGACAGTTTATGATGGAGAGAATCAGGAGTAAAGGTAACACATATCCATTGCTGTTGGTAGTGCCAACATGGACAGACACTGGAAGTCACCGTAGTCGTTCCTTTTGAAGATGGGAATCAATCTACTCTAAGACCAGATATACCATTCTTGAGCATATGCCTAAAGAACACTTCATGACTATAGGTGCTTAAACATGTTCATTTCTGCATAATAGCCAGAAATTAGAAACAAGCTAGATGCTCATCAATGAATAAAGTAATAAAAAATGGAACATTTGCATGTTCAAATAAAACTAAGCCATTAAAAAATAAAATCATAAATTCCACAGAAAAATAGCAAATGGAACTAGAAAAAGCTATCCTGAGTGAGACAACCTAGAAACTCAAATATAGTATGCGTTCACTTATATGTGAATGTTAGCTGCTGTGTTGTTGATAAGAAAGCTACAGCACATACAACCACAGAGGTTACACAGAGAGTAAGAGAAAAGGTGGGAAAATATGGGTCTCCCTACAAAATGCAAAACTTATAGTTATGGATGGAAGAGGCTTTCAGGACTAGAACAGGAGAATCAAACAAGAAAGTGAAGGAGGGAAGACGGCAGATAAAACTAAGGGCCATTTGATGGGTAGTATGGAACCCTACTCCAGTAGAAGCTTCCTAAAATATATACATATATGACAGCAATCTAAATAACGTCACCAAATGGCAGGGGAAGACGGAGCAACAACTAGACAGCTCTTGTCACCAAATGAGGATTTCATTGCAAGGAATGGATTACATCTAACTGAGTTCTTGGTCAAACGGTCTTCGCTAGAAGCCCCAAACAGTCCTGCTGTTTATCAGGTTATTATGGGTCTCCCTAAACTGATAGTAGTGCCCCACTGTTGAAGACAAAACCCATACAAATCAAGGAACCTGAAGAAATCAAGCTGGTATCTGCCTGCAACCTTCATGCCTACTGACTAGTGTTCACCATACTGAAAAGTACTCTGCATACTACAAAAGGAGAAAAGTAAGCACTGACCCGGATCCACAGCCTTAGACATACAATGGTAAGCTGACTGCGACACACAATGGTACAAACGTGGAGCAAACATGTGGGAGCAAGCAACCTCTATCTGATCTGAGTTAAGTCACGCTCCAGGAGATGGAGATCATGTGCAAGCACTGCCTTGGTGGCCCCGAATCCTAGACTAGATAGGACAAGAATCTAGACTAAAACAAAATACTAACAACTAAACAACTCCTTCCCATACTCTACAATACATATAGGCGCCTTTCTCAACCATCATCAAAGATACTACCTTCAGCAGCAGAGGAAAACAGATACAGAGAGAAATGCAGAGAATGCGAGACATAGAACGCTCAGCCCTAAGGGGATATCTCTATCAATATCTCCCTCTCAGGGCTCAGGAGTCTACGTGGAAGCGGAAGTAAACTATCTATAAAAGCCGGAGGGGATGCAGGACATCAAGCAATCAAGGCCCTCTAAACACAAGAGACCTGTGCACATACGAACTCACGGAGACTGTGGCAGCGAGCACAGGGAGAGCCTGCAGGACTCTGCACCAGATGAGGGTCCTAAAGATGAGGAAGGAAGTGGACTCACGCCCATCCCTAGACCTGCAGTTATCTGCCACTGTTTCCTACTTGGAAATGAAAACTTAATTTTCTCCAAGGGAGTCTGACTGGGGAAACCTCTCTTAAGGGCAGACCGCATGCCACCAGTAGATGGCCAAAGCAAATGAATCCAGTGGCATCCTTGAAGGTTCTTCGTCTCATAATGTTAAGTCGGGGCATTGTTTTTCAAGCCTTACAGGTTCTTTGAGCATGTATTACAGATTCTGTTTTTATGTTTTTAATAAAATTCCTGGGTATGAACGTGCATTTTCTCCGTTTCAGTGTTTGTTTCTTATGCTTTTTCTTTGGCTCTTTTTCTGCTTTTGTTGTTTTATTCTATTCTGATTTGCTTGGTTTTGTTTTTTCTTACTTTACTAGTATTCCTTAGATACTGCTTTGTTTTCTAAGGAGTGACAGAGAACAAAAGACAGGAGGGAAAGCTGGGAGCAACTGGGAGGTGCAGGGGGAAAGAAACTGCATCAGAATATATTCTATGAAAAAATTCATTTTCAATAAGAATATGATAACAGGAATATCCACATCATCTGGAATAACTTGAATGTTTGACAAAAAATTTGAAAGTGTTAAATTTTCTAATAAATCTGGAATATAGTCCATATAGGAAGATGAAGTAATTAGGAATGTCTTCCCTGGGCTAGCTACATGACTTTCTACTCACATGGCAAAAGGAGAAATCTCACTCCCACAAGTCGCTTTCCTGCATCTACCATTTGGCATAGGTACCACCACCACCCCCACACACACAAAATAGCTTAATAAGTGATTAAAATTTTAAACATCTTACGTATGTATTGCCTTGCTATCTAAGAGATTTGTTGTAGGAAGTGCTTCAACAACTGAAGTAACAATTAAATAAGAAAAATCATGAGCCTGGAAAGGATTTATCATTTCTATCATGAAGACAGAACAGCAAGGTATATGTGCATAAATACTACATAAATATTTTACATTTTTATGATCGAAAATAGCCCCATGCCAGATATGGTGAGTCATGTCGATAATCTTAGTCTTTCAGAGGCAGCAACACGAGCGTCACGAGTCGTGAACTGCTGAGTTGGCCAGAGGAAATCAGGCCCGGTGCTCTGTTTCCCCGCACATTTCTACCTTTGTACTTTGGTCCACCACATGTTGATTAACAGAGCTGAGGTCCTTTAAATGCCTTTTCTTCACAGAAAGCTTTTCCCCCAGTGCAAGCTAGCAGCTGGGCGATGCTAAGAGCTGGTGACTCTAATGTTATCTGGAATCACAGCTCCAATGTTTTCTCATTTCTGACTTTTGTTTTTCTTTGTCTTTAATGTATCTCTTTCTCTCTCTCTCTCTCTCTCTCTCTCTCTCTCTCTCTCTCTCTCTCTCTCGATCTTACTATGTACCTCTAGAGGCCTGGCCTCAGAATTCCAGAGATCTGACTGTTTTTGCCTCTTGAGTGCTAAGATTAAAGACAGTGACACAAACCATGCTTTGTCTACCAATGTAATAATACTAACTAAAGAATTTTTAAAACTTCTGCTTCTCCATACCTCGACCACTTATTCGTATTAGGAAGTGAAGATGATATCCATAAAATAGGTTTATTCACATCTCCCACTATTGGAGGACACAGTAGGAAAATGCCCAATATGGAGCAAAGAGCTCTTATTTTGCAATAATTTTAACTTCCCATCATCCAAGCCCAAGTCACCCAGTTTTACAGTTTTACATCACATGGGCTAATCTACTTCACTAGGATAGCACAGACTATGACAGGTTTTGTGAAGAAAATGAAAGAGATATTTCAAGGGTGCTGGGTGTATCTATGTAATGCCAGCAGAGAGGACTTGGGATGACTTTTGACCTTTTGCAACTGTTCAAACTCAAGCTCTTTGACAGATGGAGCTACTAAGACCTGAAGCCTGAGGCAATCCAAAGTTTCATGTGCAATATTATACATTCCAGTTTTAAGTTGCTGAATTCAGGGAATGTTTGTTACTCAGAAGGACAAACGAACACATACAATAAAAAAATCAGGCTCGATGGAACAATGATTAACAACTGACAAGTTATTTAAGTCATTCTCTATTGTAATTTTGTTCATTACCAATGCCATGAAAAGCAGTACATTAAAACAATATGTGCTTGTCATCTTCCATAATGAGAAAATAAGAGTAAATCCTTCAAAGGAGGATTGGAAATTTTATAGAAGGGTCTTAGAATATTACATATCTGATATTATCCACAAAATAAGAAAATATCATTACCAGTCTCTTAAGTGAGAAAGAGGGACCACCACTCAGTCTTGGGTTTAAAGTGTAACTAATGGTCTTTCTAGAGACAAATAAGCAAGAACTGTTCAAAAAGAGGGAGAATTCCCAAAATCTACAGATACACCACAGCAAAGGCTAGAAAACAATGTTTAGCAATTCTGAACGTTTTCCTTAGCACAGCACTGGCCTCACCAGTAAGACACAAAACAGGGGGCTCCAGGCTCCAGGCTTACTCCCACTCCCTCTCATTCCGTATCCCCATCACCTCAAGCTGTGTGGTGTTAAGCAACAAATTAAACTTCATTCCATTTTCTTCCTACTTTTAAATAGAAAAGATAGCAGGCATCTCATCTGCTCGCCATAAAGAGTAAATGCGATGTTGCCTATAAAGCAACTGGCTTGTTTCCTGACACACACTGGGTATAAATAAAGTAGTGCGCTATCCCCCGATACCTCAGAACTATCAGGCCATTTTCCTTCTGGGCTTTATGTTTCCCAAGGACAGCTTATACCCCACTAAAGTAATGATTCTACTTAGACAAATATTTTTTCAATTACTATGAATAAACATCCATGGTTTGCCTTTGTTTTATGATAAAGCGCCTTGCTGTAATGCATGTTTCTCTTCTCCACTGATTATATTTTATAACATGAGTACCAGGACTGTTAAATGAAGGAGAGATTGCAGACCAATTTGTTATAAGTCCTTATAGTGTCTTCTATAAGATGCCAAAATAACTACAGCAAAATATGTTTTTTTTCTTTTACAGGACCTACTTTCGGTCAAAAAACACAGATTAGTTTTATATCTGCATCCTGGCATTTGAGATTGCTTTTATTTCTTTAGCGGCTGCCCAAAGTGCCCTCCAGTCCCTGGAGTATCATAGCATTTTCTTACTGACCCACACAAGGGAACTTTATGAAGCACTCATAGAGAAGTTAACAAAATAAAAACCAACGTTGTTTGTGACACTTTGAAGTAAATGTCTGTTCAGTTATATACTAGCTGTCCAAGCAGAGATTTGACTCAAACTGATTTCAAAGACAATGTTAGGTCTGGATTTGTGTTATTTTCACTGGAATTTACTTATGTAATTCAATTTTGTTAGGCTGAAAGTAAATAGAGTGAACAAATTACTTATTTTTCAGATAAAAGTCTCCATCTAACCGTAAAGATTTTTTAAAAGCCCACATTTCTCTAAAAATACTCCAATTTAAATTTTTATTGGCATGAAAATCTTCTAAGCAATTTTCTTGTTAATGAATATACTTCTGACAGACGAAGCTTTTCCTGCTATTAATCTTATTTTTGCCTATAAATAATGTCTTGTCTATTCTTGAGATAAAACGTTCTCCTAGCTGACTCCGTCTGATAACCTCTTGACATTCTTCATTACCCAATTTCTTCCAAGAATGGCTTCCAAAATATTCCTCAGGGGCAGATCTGGTCATGAGCTTAATATTGTTCTCCCTTAAACTGAGATGGCTGTACCTGGGGTCCAGCAGAGCTCATAGGATCAAAGGAGAGCTTTCTGTCCTTGCTCCACAAGCCACTGATGTGTTCGAGTCAAAAAAGGGGAGTGCCTCTCCTTTCTGAACATGAAAAGTTCCTGCCCTAAGTCGGAAATCTTTCAGACTGCATGTAGCATAAATTTGACCTGGAGGGGTCTCTGAAGGCTCCCCAACAGAAGAATAAATAAATTAGAATACAGATATTATCTCATTTGCCTTTTCATTTCATGCACGTAGAAAATATGGACCAGTGAGACAAGCATATACTTGAGTCTTGTTAAATAAACACATCCTTCCTACATTCTCCCATTTAAAAGAAATAATGAAGTTCAAATGAAATCTCAAATCCAATCCTACCATATTTTTTCTTTCCATCTTGGGATAATCTGGTTTCTAAATTTTGCATTCTTAAGCTTTGTGGTTTTAAGTGTGTAAAAATATAAATATGCATCATTATTTTGCATATTTAAAACTTTGTACGAATTACATTATTCTATATGCATCCTTTTGCAACTTGCTTAGCACTAGGTATTTTTAGATTTATCCACACAGCTTATTGCAAAGGTTGTATGATATTTAAATGCTGTGTGGTACGGAAGCAGAAAAATTAGTATGCACATCTCCTGGTGCTGAGGATGTTAGTAACCTTAGGTTTTTGTTACTCTAAGATTGCTACAGTGAACTGTTTGGTATGCAGATCAACTGGTGCTGAGGATGTTAGTAACTTTGGGTATTTGTTACTCTAAGATTGCTACAGTGAACTGTCTGCGAATTTCTCTACAGGGCAGTAGGAGATCTGTTACCATCCAAATTGTATCCATGCATTATGAACAAATACAGTCCCAACTAGAGACTAGAGAACCAGAGAACCTTCCCAGAGTGCAACTCTCCCCTTTGCCCAGCAGGATGATTTCTTAACTTTCTCCGTGTATGGTTGCCTAATTGCTTGTGTTTTCTTTTCCAATTGTTTTGCTTATTAGATAGTAGGTTGGAAGACCTGTAGTCATCACTCCCCTGTATTTAATGGTGTTTGACACTTTTGTGATTAACTGATTTGGATTTCTTTTATATCCGCATCCTAGCCTCCATTTTATATAAGGCATTTAAAAATGACTTGAGGAACATGTGATATGCTTTGCATAACAATTCTATCCTGAAACTTGAAATATATATATATATATATATATATATATATATATATATATATATATAGAGAGAGAGAGAGAGAGAGAGAGAGAGAGTAGTATATATAGTAGTAAAATGATTTCAATAAGATCCTTGGTCTCTACCCTTGCTGTTCACCATCCTTCTCACTCCCAAACACTAAGAATTCCTCTAAAACCTTTGGCTACATGGAGTAATTTATAATGAACAATAGGACAGAAATGGCACAGTCTCATTTATGTGTGGAATTAAGATGCAAAACTTAGAGAGCACAATGGATGGTAGTTTGGGATCTGAGAGGAGAGGAGGAGGAGGGGTGGAGTATACAGAGATGCTGAGGAAGGATGAAAAGCTCCTCATGAACATGAAGAATGTGCTGCCAGGACCTACTGCATGGCACAGTAGCCATAGACAGTAATAATGTTCTGTGTACAGCAAAATTGCTAAAGGAGCACATTTTAAATGTTCCCTTGACAAGAAAAAATATGAGGTAGTAGATATGTTAGTTTAATAACATATTTTTATAATGTATTCATACATCAAAATATCACATTATGCTTCATAAATATATAATTATACTTTATTAACTCACCTAAAAATTTAAACAAAGTTATTATAAAGTAAAAGCCAAACTGAGCGGCTAATGGGTTGTCATTTTTTCCATTGTGTGGGCAGCCATTACTGGACTAAACAGCCAATCTGATAAATCACCATTATAATGTATATCCAGACTATAAGTTCTGTAATTCAAAAAAATCCCTGGTTAATACAGCTCTAAACACAAACGTGTTGTATAACTTCCGGCCTTGTGCCATTGTTAAGAAATCCTATTCATTGGCTGGAAATGTAGATCTCTTTGGAAAATGCAGCCTTAGCTCTGACACCACTGTGAGGATATGGGATTTACATGGATAACTGGCAATGGTACCTTCAGCTGCTAGGTTAAAGCAGGGGCTGACCTGTTGTCAGTGTCTTTCTCGCTGAGATCAGCTGTGATATCTAAAGACAAGAGAAGAAACAAATCCCAGTGGTCAATATTCCTTATAAGTACATAATTACTTTAGAAAAATGCTATTTAACTAAACTCAGCAGCATATTAAAGAAATTGCATGCTTCTCAAAATAAAATTCATCTCCAGAATGAAAGCATCCTTCAGCATATAACAGGACACTCATCTCCCAAAAATGTAAGGCAAAGCCCACTTTTTATTTTGTTTTTGTTTTTTTTTTTTTTTTTTTTTTTTTTTTTTTTTTTTTTTCGGACTGGGGACCGAACTCAGGGCCTTGAGCATGCTAGGCAAGCGCTCTACCACTGAGCTAAATCCCCAACCCTCAAAGCCCACTTTTTAAAATGAAATTCTTATCTATTTAACTGTAAAATCTATCAATTCTATCACTTATGACCATCACAGAAAACAAAAACATAAAGACTCCTTGATTTCAATAAAAGCCCTCCACAAATGTCCTTTAAGCAATACTGTACCTTAAGACAAAAATGTTCTTAAGATCAAGAACAAGACAGGAATACGGTTCTCTGCTTCAGTCACTATCTACTGGGAGTCCTACCCAAAGCAGTAAGACAACACAAGGAAACAACAAATACAAAATCTGGAAAGGAATAAAGAAAATTGGCTTTATTATCTATGACATGAACATCCTGAAGCATCCATAGAATCAATAGAATACAGAGGAGTTTATTAAGCATCGATTGGGGGTGTAGCCCTCTAATTATTAATGTGACAATCTTAAATCACCTGAAAAGGAAGTCTCAGTCAGGATTTGCCTAAATAAGGTTGATCTGTGTCTATATGTCTGAAGGAAATTATATTGATTCTTTTAATTGAGGTAGAAAAATGTGGCCACTGTAGGTGGCACCATTCCCTGGACAAGAGATATTATTCTAAGAGTGGAAAATGTGAAACCTTGGATATGAAAACTTTTGCCTCAAATTTATGTTGCTTTTACATTTCCACAGTAAGGAACAATAGCTTGGAGTTGCAAGCCAAAAGAGAAAAAAGAAAAAAAGAAAAAACCTTTCACTTTGCCTGAGTATTTATCATAACAAGAGGAAATTGAGCTAGGACAAGAGTCTAAGATTGACACAATAACCAGTTATATTGTTATACATTATCAGTAAGCAATCTAAAAACTAAATCAAGAAAATTCACCAATGGCTTCCTAATAAAACATTATGATTCTCTTCCAGAAGGTGGCTATAGAAGTATTTCAATCCCTTAAGAAGGGCAAGTCAGAAGCCCTAAGAAGTATGGTCCCTGGGAATGATTCTCAATTATCAGTGGATGGGAACTGGACAAGAAGTAGCTGAATTTCAGTGTCTCTGTTGTTTACTGAGTTTGAGATATTTTTTAACTGTTTCCAAAGTCACTGGAAACAGTCAATTCCTGTTTCCTATGTGGTAACCTGATTGCTTATAGACTGGATACAATTTCTTTTTTCTCTCATTCCTTCTATACTCCCATCCTCCATCCTCTAAATTTCTTTGCAAATAAATACTTCACACACATCAGTCTTTTTCTCAGACTCTGCAGCTTACGGTTACACTTCAGTTTCACCTCTTCACAAAGTCTATCCAGGATAGGGATTCCACAGGAAGACCAACAGTCAACTAACCTGGACCCTTGGGGTCTCCCAGACAGAACTACCAACCGAAGGCCAAGCATGGGCTGGCCCTAGGTACTCCTGCATATATGTCGCAGATGAGCAACACCCGGGTCATCCACCAGCTGGAGGGAGGGCAATCCCTGAATCTGTTGCCTGTCTATTAATCCCATTCCACTAACGGGGCTGCCTTGTCTGACCTCAGAGGGAGAGGATGCACTTAGTCCTGCAGTACTTGATGCCAGCGTGAGAATGATGGGCGGGGGGGGAAGAGGGGAATGAGGGAGGAGCTGTGTGGGACTGGGAGAAGCAGAGAAGCTGATATTGCGAATGTAAAGTGAATAAATATATTAATTAATGCGGAAAGGGGGGAAGTCTATTTCTTTGTTCGTATTGCACTCAGAGAGAGAATTTGAGGTTGTCACTTCAAGTCTTCTAAAAAGCCTATTTGAATTTGTACATGCCATTGTCAGAGCAGATTTGAATTTAGGTAAAAAAAAAAAAAAAAAAAAACGTGTTTCTGTCTGCAGCATTATCACACGGAAAAAACTGTTACAAGACAGCAATAGAAAGTCTGCCAGTGGGGTGAACGAGTCTATCCTGAGATGTGCAGGTCTCTCCCAAGTTAGGAAGAAAAGACCTTTCCCCTTTAGTATTATTTAATTAAAATAAATGACCTCATTTATGCCTGTATTTTCCCCCCTTTCTATCCCTTCTAAATCCAATCAACCCATCTCCCAAGTTCATGGACTCTGTTGCTTCAATGATTGTTTTCCAGATCTTGGAGAAGTGGAATGAGTCAGGTTGAATGTTGGAATGAGCTGACTTTCAACTGTAGACAGTCCATGGGATGGAGTTTCACTAGCTTGACAGGAAGACATGACACAATAAGCATCAAGGAGCAAACGAAGCAGCCTAAACTCAGTCCTTTGCTCATGGCTATAAGGAAAGAGCAGAAAAGAGGCAACTTAAGGAAAGAGCTGTTTTGGCATCACTCTTTCAGGGTGTACTCCATCCCCACTGCAAAGGTGACCGTGGGAGTGACTCTCACCTGTGCTGCTAAGACCAAGGGGCAGCTGGGCCATGTTGAACCCACAGTGGGAGGCAGAGAGGTGGATGCTGCAGCTCCCTGGCTTTCACCTTTGTATTCAACACAGGGCCTAGTCCATGGGACAGTCTCACTCACAGACACTCTGGATGCTTCTTCCCTCAGTTAAACAATCCAGAAAGGCCCTCACCTACTTGCCCAGAAGTTTCCTTTTGGTGTTACTGGAAGTTTTGGAGTTGTTCTGCAAGAGTTGCCACAAACAACCAGGGAAATCTGGGTCTCCTCCCTGGGTTCGCAGTCTCAACCGTAGAAGAACATAAGACTGACTTAGAAGAAAACTGAAGGACAATTATAGGCAAAACAGAGTTAAACAGAGGAACTAATCATCGGACGTCTGAGACAGGTGGACAGGCTGCTAAAGCTGCCCAGCTGCAGGGCTCTAAACAGCTGGGCCCTGTGAGCTTGTTCTGGGTGGGAGAGCAAGTAAACATCTGCCTGTCTCCTTAACACTCCTTAACACGTGCTAAAGGTGGCTCTGTCCTCCTGGGGTGACCCCTTACCAGAATGGCGGAGCTCCAGCTGTGCCTTCATCTAGCCTTTTGATCTGAAGGAAATGAGTTTTTGGTTGTTTATTTTTGAGTTTCCTGTTACTATAACAGTAGATGACCCCAAGTCCTTTCAAACCGACAACCAAAATTAACCATCACATGGCTCAATCACCTGAATCATGTCTACTGTGGGCCAAGTAGGACAATTTGCCTTGAAGCACATAAATGCAATAGTCTAGGCCAGGTCAGCACCACCTTCCATACGATATTCTGAAATGTGCTTGAAGAGGAAGTGTCCTTAGAGCGGCATTGTTTATGTTTATTAAAGAAGAACGTTTTCCCACACTTGGGATGGGGGCTTGGTGCAGGCATCAGTCCTAACTTGACAAGTATACTTTTACGGCCCACTCCAAATGGAGTCTCAACATATTAGACTATTCCTCTGCCCTGCATACCTCAGCGAGTTTTTGACTTTGCATTTTCTCATAATCTTTGCTTATGAAATCTCAAGGTACCATTTATGTTCTTATTGCCCGAGGGTCAAAAAAGAATAACACAGGAGCACTCTGTCCTGATGCCCTCCCACCCACCCCCATTCCCCAGACTGAAAGTCCTTTTGAAGTTTACTTTGAGAAAAAGAGATTATCTGTCAAAAGAAGGTTTTTTCTCCATCCTTTCTCAGAGCCCACACTGACCAGGGCACTTTTTTAACAGCTGTTACCTGGAAGGAAAATGAATAAATCAGCGGGTCAGTGGGTGTCTGACCAAACAGCAGCTGCAGCAAAGGACCGCTGAGTTCCCAGAAAGAAAAAGAGGAAAAAAGAAAAGGATGTGGTGTGTGGTGTGGTATGATGTGTGTGTGTGTGTGTGTGTGTGTGTGTGTGTGTGTATAAGTTTATTGAAAATAAAAAGGGCTCTGTTTACGTTTTCTTTACTATTCATACATAGCTGTTAGCCAAGCCCCTTCCACTCTCTCCCCCTTTGAGAGGATTTGCATATAAATGGCACTCAGTTTTGTCTTCTGAGTGTGCTGGCCCCTTGTGGTTTATTTCCCAACAGAAGCCTAATTTTTGCTTTGGTGTAACACAATCGGTTGTTGTGGACATGAGTATGTTGTCACAGAGGATTAGAACTTCAGGTGTAGAATAAGCCACAGGAAGAGGTGAACTCTTAATAAGAGGCTGCTAGCATACAAATGCATGTGAATAGAGGAAAGAGCATGGCCGTCAGAGGGAAGAGAAAGACAATAAAAATGTATTCACTGTCTCCTGATAAATTGGAAAACTAGTTGAATTTAAAAGTGGAAAGTCAGTCTGCTGTAACAAAGAAAAGTCACAACTTGGGGCTAAAATATGAACACTATGCTTGTAACAAGAAGAGGTTAGTAGGTTAGTGTTCGGGGATTCTAAACGTGAGTGGAAGAGGTCAGGAAAATACAAATAAATAAAGAAATAAATAGGAAGAGGAAGCACAGATGTCAGAAAAATTTTTAGCAATACTGGTTCCAAGGGTCATTGGAAAAGGAAAGCCAAACGTAGTTGGTTACCATTCACATGCCACCAGTAGTCACTGTCTTTGAGCAATGTGTCTGGAAAAGTCATTGACAAGGTCTCATAATAGCACATCATAAAGCAAATGCAGGGCGTAGATGGGCGAGCTGAATCTCCACTAGTAGAAATACAGAAAGTGTTTCTTATACACCAGACTGCCTGACAGAGGAGCTCCTAGGAGGAGCACCCAGCTGGTAAACCGCATGAGGTCACCAACTTGGTTTGAGGTGTGTAGATGGAGAGGTGACTTCAATTTCTACTGCCTACTTTACTGTGAGAGGAGAGCGACTGAGAGAAGCTCACAGCATCGAGTATGAAATTATTGAGGTAGTGGCTCAGAGGAGGCAGAAGGCAGAAGGTAAGTTGCTTCTGACCCCAGGAGGGAACTTGTTTATGCACAGCAAATGGGTATTCTTGTCACCCTCATACCTGGATGATGACAAATGCCTACAGAAAAAAATAAATAACAGCCTTTTCACTGGGAGAAAATGACTAATATTTGTTCATTAAGTTCCCTCCAACAATCCCTTTCTTTCAGAGCTGGTTTGCCTGGCAGCAAGGGAAGGTCTTTTTATCAGGTAACTATCACCAGCAATTACTCCAGCTACTACTCTTTTAAACATTGATGTCTTCTCCATCACTTTCCATGATGTGTGCAGGAGGAGAAATGGCAGCTTTGTATAATTGCTCTGACACCTTTATGCAAGAGCCCTGCAGAGGGAACAGCTCGGTTTGTGTTTTATCTCTCAGTGGCTACAATCATCTCTCCTGTGCGTCTTTCACCATAACTGCTTGCCTGGATTATTCATCGCTGTCCGTAAAGCAAGTGTAAAATGACTCTTGTTTTTTCCCATTTGAATAATACTATTACAATGCCATCCATTCAGAGGTAAATTGTCAATACTTAACAGAAGGTTGAAAGCCATCCGTGAAGCCATATCAAAAGCTGTAAAATGACATTTGAAGCTATCTGGAGGTATTGGCAATCAAAGAACCACGAAATAGAAAATTACTGTAATTACTGGCCTTTGTGCTTGAAAACATCTATTCTATTTTTGTCTAAAATTGTACAATCTATTTATATGTAGGATTTGTGGATTGTGTTAAAGAAAGACTATTAATAATCAAACAATATTGTATGTCTTATTTTTCTTTTTATTTAAAGGTGAGAAGGGGACAGAGAAAAGGAGAATGAGAAAATAAGCCTTTGGTGCTTAAGAATGTCACTAATGTACATTGTATCTCCTAAGTGGGCATCTTACCAATATGGCGACCTGTACTGAACAAAAGCCACGAGTTCATTGTTCGATTTTGGGCAAGAAGAGCTATTGTCTTCAGGCCTGGGCTTCTGGCCTGTAAAGAGATCAGGTCTTTGCCTCAATGACAGGAAGCCGTCAGTCATGGTGTTCCAGGATATGCTTCAAGAAGAACAGAACACTGAGGATATTAACAACACTCCCTTGCCTGCTTTTCATCGGGCGACTGTAAAGATTGAACTTGCTTATGGAGGTACCTGTCCTTCTCAGTCCTCTGTGGCTCTCCAAAAGTCTAAATGCCACTGTCCTCCACAGCTAGGGAGTGGAGAGAAGTCACAGTCTAGACATCGAAGCAATGCAGGACAACCTGTTTCTCAGGAAGATTCAAGCACTTTTGGGAGTGACAAGGACCTCCAGTATAGCCAAGGTAAAGAGAGGAAGAGGAGCTGGCTTGGCATTCATCGAAGCTGCACTTTCTCGGGTCTTCTTTGAGGTTGTTGGAAATCAAGGGGAGAAATGACATATAGAACATGAAGAGCCCCACAGGGCAGCCCAGATGACAGCAAACTGACATTTCCTATCCATGTGAAAAAGCAAGTTAAACTCATTTACAAGGGTCACTCCACTCCCTTTCAAACCAATTTGGGCACCACATCAAGGACTTCAGCTTCTCAGCTGGCTTATTAGCATTTCAGCAGAGAATGTCAGTCAAACACTGAGCAGGAGTCTTTGTCTTCACACTTCCCTTCTATATATCCTTTTGCTGAAAATGAGCTTGAAGCCCTTGAAACCAAGGCCCCTTTCAAAAAAAAAGAAAAGAAAAAAGAAAACACCGAAAGTCAATTTAAAGTACAGTTCCTAATGTAGGTGCTTCAGACATTACAGTACAAAGTAGGGGAGTTAAACGTCCAACAATGCACACCCATGACCTTCACTCCTTCATTGGACAAATATTCAGAAAGCAGAGCATCCATGGAGCTGGGCACTGGGCCAGGCATGAGAACAAAGGTGTGGAAAGCAGACTTGTCTTTGTGGATCTTCATTCAAGGCTAGGATGTTGACTGCAGTAAGCAGACACACATGCTCAGTCTATGGGCATTTACTTGAGGGGTAATAAAACCTATATACTAACTAGTGCTAAAGTTAAGTAAGACTGGTTCTTCTTCCCAGCCAAACAGCCCCAGGAATACGACTCTGACTTAAAATACATTTAGAAATACCCTGGCTATATAGGTAGGGCCTTGTCCAACTAGATCATAACTTAAATTAAGCTGTTTATTCTAATCCGCATTCTGCCATGTGGCTGAATACCCATGCTCAGGTATCATGAGTCAGTCTGTCTAGTCACATCTTCCTGGGCAAACCTCCTACTCCTCCCTCTATCCCAGTATTCTTTTTGCCTCCCAGATGTTTCTCCTCCTCTTTCCTGTCTAAGCCATAGGTTATCAGATTTACTATTGACCAGTGCCACATCCATACAGACATAAGATATTATCACTACAAACTGGGTACTAGTCATTCGTGCCGTTCTGTGTCCCAGGGACTTAAAGATTACAAAATGCCCAGTCGGAGTACAAACATATAAGTCATCACCTGCACCTGTCACACCCCTGCAGAAGTGAATCTTAATGTCAGTTGGGTGGTGTGGTCTCTGTGGCTCTCTTTGTCCAAGAAACCGTGCTTTTGAACATTGTTTTAAATTCTTTTCTAGATATATAAAGTTATTGCTTTATTCTCCATCGTTGCGATGATGCAATGTTTTTACTTAAGATCACGTTTAAAAACAATGTTAAAGTATGTGTTTGTGTATGTGTGTGTAAGTGTCTGTGTATGTGAGTATGTGTATGTGAGTGTGCATGTATGTGTGTATGTGTGTGTGAGTGTGTAAATGAGTGTGAGTGTATGAATGTGTGTGTGCTTGTTAGTGTGTATAAGTATATGTGAGTGTGTATATGTGTGTGAGTGTGTGAGTGTGCGTATATGTGAGTATGTGTGAATATGTGTGTGACTGTATGTGTATGCATGTGAGAATATGTATGTGAGTGGGAGCATGTGTGAGTGTATGAGTGTGTGTGTGTGGTAGTGTGTGTGAATGTGTATGTGTATGTGTACGTATGTGAGTATGTGTATGTGAGTGTGAGTGTGTGTTAGTGTATGAGTATGTGCATGTGTGTGTGTGTGTGTGTGTGTGTGTGTGCAATGCATGAGTAAGATTTACCTTGTAATTATTTAAGAAGAATCTAAGAAACAAAGATGAGAACTCTGAGAAATGGAGGTTCATTTGAGGGACCACAAACATTACACTAAACATCACTTTCTTTTTTTTTTTTTTTCCAGAGCTGAGGACCAAACCCAGGGCCTTCCACTTGCTAAGCAAGCACTCTACCACTGAGCTAAATCCCCAACCCTAACTATCACTTTCTATTTCTCTTCTCTTGTTCTTCATAATGAAAGGCATTATAATAGAAGTAATATTTCCCCTGTCCCACAACTAGAGTTCCCCTTGTCTGCATTTGCTAACAATGATCAATTTTTGTCCTGCAATATTCATTAGAATTTGTGTGACTCTTCATCTTTGTCTTTGGAATGAATAATGCAGTGGTTCTCAACCCATGCGTCCCAAACCCTTTGGGGTAGAATGGCTTCTTCACAGGGAAAGCCTAAGACCATCAAAAAACACAGATATTTACATTTTGATTCATCATAGTAGCAAAATTACGTTTATGAAGTAGTAATGAAAACAATTTTATGGTGGGAGAATCACCATAAAATAAAGAACTCTATTAAAGGGTTGTAACATTCGGAGGGTTGAGGACCACTGGTTTGAAGGAAAGAAAGGAAATGAAGAAATAAAGTAATGATATTATAATTTCAGAACAAAATGGTAAAAGGTGCAGTTCTTCTTTCTTCTATTCTCACTCACTAGGAGAGGAATGATGCAAGTGCTGTTAGCCACGCTCTTGATTCTGGTGACTATAGCAGGGCGATCTCAGACCTTCCAGCCATATAATGGCAAGATGCTTTTCAATATGTTCAAGCTTTGGCCTTTAGCTTAGGCAGTCTCCGGGCTATCCTAAACTGAATAATCCTGGCATGAATCCATCTCACCACGTGGCCTGCTCTACCTCTCTGCTCAGCTTTGGGCCATCCATTCCTTGCTATGTCTGCTGGCTGAATCTCCCACCACTGATTCTTCTCCTAGCAGTCCTCTTTCTGCCCAGAAGTTCTGAGTTCCGCTTCCTGCCCAGCTACTGGCCATCCTGTCCTTATTACAACCAATCAGATAAAAGTCTAGATTGCCTTAGGCAGGTGAAGAAGAACAAATATTTATAAAATATGAGATCGGTGATGGCTCGTAGCAATAACAATGCCAACAACTTGCTAGCAGTTTTCTCTCTTTTGGTACAGATATAACAATTGAATACAGAGAGGCACACCTATAAACAATGTACTCTAAGAGGTGACTAATTATGCAACTCTTTCATAAGGACACTGATGTTATTCATCTGTTCCAATAACTTATCAGTTAGTGCAAATGTCAATTTTGAGGTTTTTAAAATGTATTAAATACAAACATCCACTGAAAATAACCCTCTCATACACATCACATATCAGTTGTCCTGCATCTGGAATATTTACATTACGATTCATAACGATACCTAAATTACAGTTATGAAGCAGCAATAAAAATAATTTTTGATCAAGGGTCACCACAACATGAAGAACTGTACTAAAAGGCTGCAGCCTTAGAAGAGTGTAAGTCACTGGTATAATGCACCATTCAGAAATTTGACACATGCCTCAGTAACGCTGAAGGACACTGCAAACTTCAGGCAGGAAAAGTACAGCAAAGTAAACAGTCTCATGCCTGATTACTCTAGTACTCGGTCAAGCTCTCAGTGTAGTTCTGGGAATCCACTCTCTGACTGTCCGCTCTTGAGGTGCTGAGGGAGAAACACTTCTAAGTGAAACACAAAGTGTTGGTTTCCTGGGCATCACTTATGAAACTGTAATGTATGCTACAGTGTGGCAGCTCCACCAGTCCCTTGCTCTTCGTTCCACAAATGCTCTTGGAGACTCCACACTCCTGGGTCTCCTCTCCCTTTGCATGAAATTTGTTGTTGTTGAAGGATCTGATATTTGCAAGTGAAAGGCAGTGAAGCTATACGTTGACATTAAATCACTACAACTTTTCTAAACCTTTCTCACTGTAGACCCAGAGCTGTCACTCCCTCACTGAACAGTCTTGGGTTCCTCATAAGTGCCAGGCACTCTGCTCCATTCCGGAACCAGAAACCTTTCACTCATCACTCTTTACAACTTACAAAAGCTGTTCCATAGTTAAGCTCAGAACACTGAATTCTGAGTCACAAGTTAACAGAACTGAGTTTTTGCCTTGCTTCTTTCATGACTTGAGCACAGTAATCATTGTTCCATGGTTCACAAAGAGTTTAAAATCTCAAGGTTGTCGCAACTACATTTCTAAAGCAATTAGACTCGAAATGAACAAAAATAAATTTTCTAACTTAACGCTGACTCCGTGAACTAGGAAAAATAACACATTAAATCAACATTTTGCTAAGTGCAGTGTGGGAAAAATAAAAATTGGTGTTATGCATTAGATCAAAAAATGTTGAATTTTATTTGAGGTACTCATTTATTTGTGGAAATCTTACATAAGATCTTAAAATACTGAACAGTTTTTCAAGACAAAAAATGTTCCCTATATTGAAGCACTAAGGAAAGTCAGAATTTCCAATAAAAATATTAACCTCGGTTTTGAAAATTTTGAATATATATTGTTGATTTACAGCCATATTCTCCCAAGCAAAGGTTTCTTTAAGCTAACAACCAAGGCCCGTTGTTCTTCAGGCTCCTTTTGACTCTGTGGGCACAGGTGATCTGCGCCCTAGCTTACAAAGACAGTGTTGTTAAGGCAAGAGACATCGGCTTTTGTACTTAGGTTTATATAATTCTTCAAAAGTCAGTATCATACCAAATGTCTCTCTGTAAAAGTCACTTTGGTGTGCAGCAGAGAGTTCAAAATTGCACAGCTGGCAAGGAGAAGTCCAGGCAATGAAACATGCAACAGTTCACATACAGAAGATAAGAACTTAAACCATAGAATAAAAAAAAAAGAAATGGACTCATTTTGTTGCTTTTGTTTTTGTTTTATTTCTAAACAGAATAAAACTGTTATCTCTTGCTGTTCTGGAACTTACTCTGTAGACCAGGCTGGCCTGGAACTCAGAGATCTTCCGGCCTCTGCCTGACAAATGTTGGCTATCATGGTGTGCACCATTGTACTATACCAAGCTGGGAAAGGCTTTAAAGAGAAAAATACTATTATTATCTAAGAGGGAAGTTTTTCATAAGGTCTCATGGGTCACAGAGATCATGTAGAACTCATGGGAAAGGTATGCTAGGCTCATTAGTCAACTAAGCAAAGGAAGAGAATTTGTGTGAAACAGGAAAAAACGATTAATGAAGAATAACATCTAGGAACCAGCATCATAAGGTATATTGGGAGACTTTGAAAGCTAGGGCAACTCCTTATATTTTATTTGATAGCAAATAAGAAACAAGGAGTGTTTTAATCCATAAATGTAATTCATAAAGTCTTACATTACAAAATATTAATCTCAAGCTATCAGAAAGAGAACATTTTCTTCAATTTTTTGCAGATATTGCCTAAGCTAATCTACAAACTTCTCTCCTTTAAAATTCTGTAGTATGGTAAACAACACACAACATATTTTCTCTCAACTACCTAAGTTGTGAAAAAGTAGAAGTCACTACAACCAGAAGCAAGTGAAGCCGAATGCTCATTTGGGACTCCACAAGGAGCCTGGCTTCACAATAGCTGTTCCGGGCTATGGAAGCCTGGACGATGTAGTTAGATGTATTAGGTGAAACATGTGAAAACTAGAGTAATTCTACATTTTTAAAAAATTATATCTTTTATTTATTCATGTTAATATGAACTATTCTGAATTACTAATGGTAATGAATAAGTTTAAACATTCACACAATGTGTTGTTTGTGATGGTATTTTGATGGGTACAATATGGTCTAATAGCCAAGTGTAGAGACACATGTCTAAAATTCTGGCACTCAAAAGGCTAAGGCAGATGACTGTTTCTTAAAACTTGCCTGTATTAAATGGTGAGACCTTATGTCACAAAGAAATAAAGCATAGAAAGATAAACCATCATAATTAAATTATATTAAAATATTAAATAACAAAACATTGTTATGTAAATTGCTCAAATTGATATTAAAATCACAATAAATTTTATAATTTATTTCTTAAATTATTTATTTATCTGACATTTTATATCCTTTTTTCTTTTACTGAACATAGATTCTTTTCATAATATACCCTGGTTATAATTTTTCCTCCCTCTGCTCCTCCCATTTCTCTCCACCTCCCCTCCACTCAGAAACCACTTGCTTTTAGTTTCATTATAAAATAACAGGCTTCTAAGGGATATCAAGCATGACAAAATGAAATATAATAAGAGGAAGCAAAAACTGTCATATCAAAGTTGGACGAGGCAACCCAATAGGAGTAACAGGGCCCCAAGAGCAGGCATTAGAGCCAGAGCCCCACTGGTTATCAGTCAGGAGTCCCATAACTATACAACACTAATAGGTATAGTACCTACACAAAGGATCTGGGACAGGCCCACGTAGGCCTTGCACTTGGGCATCAGTCTCTGTAAGTCTATATGAACTTCCTTGGTTGGTTCAGAAGGCCTTGTTCTCTTGGTGTCCTCCAGCCTCTCTGGCTTCTACAATTATTCCACTTCCCCTTTCACAGGATTCTGACCTCGGAGAGGAGGGATTTGGTGGAGACCTGCAATTTAGAGTCTCCATATAATGTCTGGCTGTAGGTCTCTGCAAATGTTCCCGTCTGATGCCAGAGGAAGCCTCTTTGATAATGACTCAATAAGATACAGATCTATGAGTGTAACAGAACATCATGAGTTGTCTTTAAAAAACAAAATCAAACAATAGCATTTGGCTTTGGTTTTACAATAGATCTCTGGGAATGAAGTCTCTGGTTCTTGGTCACTCAAGCAATTGCCATTGTGGTTTCCTTCTAGTACAGTGGGCCTTCGATCAAATCTTAGATATCTTAGATCAATGTCTTAGATATTGGTTGGCTACTCCCACACATGTTGTCCCACTGTTGCCCTAGCATATTTTGCAGTCAGGGCAGATTTTAAGTTAAAGATTTTGTGGCTGTTTTGGTATCCATGCTTCTCTGTAAGTTGCATAGTATCTTTCTGCAGCAAATAGACTATAACGTAAGGGTCAGGGCTCCATGTTACCATGAACTCAACTTCTCCATGGTCAATGAGTTGTATGGGTGTTGTCCTTCGCACTAATACTGACGGTATTAGTCACTGACTGTGACTGACAATTCTGTTGTTGTAAAAATATAGAAATAATAATGGTATTGGTGTCTTTTACCCACTAGGTCCTCACCCCAGTGCTCCAAGATATCTGCTAGATTATCTTGGCGGAAACACATCCCAGCCGCACACTTTCCTACACTCAAACCCTCACAAAAAAGAACACACAACACAATAATCTTAGATCCAATTGGTAAGATATAATTGCCCACTTAAACATACAATGCCCGATACTATCCATCCCTTGAGAACATTAATAACAACCTGTAAATACACAGAGCAGAATCTTAACATCGCCTGCCATCTTGTCCTGCCATGGCTTCTCAGCCCCTCTCCTCCGCCCTGTCTCCTCTTCTCTCCCCTAGTCTCCTCCTCTTCCTTCAAACTTCTCTCCCACCCATCCTTCCTTCTCCTCCAATGACAGGCCTCCTTCTATCCTGTACCTGCCTCACCTGTGACATCATCGTACAACAATTCCTTGCTGTCAGTTTGTGGAGAGGAGCGTTTTGCCTTAGCCTGGGTTGTTTGAGGCCTTGTATGGGACCCCTTTAGCCAACAATTTAATTAAATACACTCCAGTCCACTAGAATCATACCACTAGAACCCTTGGCTGGCTATAAGAGATGGACAGTTGAGATTCCTTATCCCCTCTACTTAAAGTTCTCATTAGGATCATATTCATAGATTACATACTTTTTCCACTGCACTAGGTTTCGATATCACCCCCAAAATCATCCCATCTAGTTGTCTCTCCTCATACTATCTCCCTCCACCCCATCTCCCCCAAAACGTGATCCTTCACTCCCCTCTACCCACTATGCTCCTGTCCCTACCAACCTCAGTCTGCCCATAAAATCTATTCTATTTCCCAGTCTCAAGGAGATAATTTCATTAGTCCTAGATGTCCTCCTCTCTGTTTTTTTGTTTGTTTGCTTTTTGTTTTATTGGGGGAGTTGTTTTGGTTTGGTTTGGTTTGGTTTGGTTTGGTTTGGTTTCCTTAGTTATTATTTACTTAAAGGCCTCTATCCTTACATACCACATTTATCTTTGGGTCTGGGTTACCTTGTTCCAGATATTTTTTTTTCAGTTCCCTCTATTTGCCTTCAACTTTTATGATGTCATTTTTTAACAGCTGGGTAACTCTGAATTGTGTAAATGTATTATATTTTCATTATCCATTCAGCTGTTGAAGGGCATCTAGGTTGATTCCAATTCCTGACTATGGTTATTTGAACAAAAATAGCCCACACAGAGCCAGAAGGAGTGGCACTATTATAAGGTGGAGTAGGTATGGCTTTAATGGAAGGAAGGACTTGGTGCTCAAGCTAGGCCTAGTGTGGCATTCTCTTCCTGATGCGTGCAGACCAGAAGTAGAACTCAGCTCCTTCTCTAGCAGCATGTGTGCCTGAAGACCATCATGCTTTTAACCATGATGCTAATGGACTAACCCTCAGAAACAGTAAGCCAGCCTCAATGAAATGTTTTCTTTTGTAAGAGTTGCCATGGTCTGTCTTTACCCATGCACATCTCATAGAAAGGACAAATTGTGTGTGAAAGTTTTATGGCTGAGTTAGTGTCCCAATACCTCTATTAGAAGTCTTGCTGGTTACAGGAGATGGCCAGTTCAGGCTCCATATTTCCCTCAGATAGGAGTCTTAGCACAATGAAGATTACCCTTTTAGATGACAGGGGGTTTTCACACCCTTTGTTTCTTCTACCTTGTCCCAGAGAAGATGCCTCCCACTCCCATTTCAGTAGTCTCTCCTAAAACTCTCTCCCTCCTTCCTTCCCCAAGCTGATCCCTCTTGTTCCCATCTCTACCCTCAGTCCTGTCCAGTCCTCTACCCTCCCTGTCCATCCATGGTGTCTATTCTATTTCGCCTTCTCAGTGAGAGCCATGCATCCTCCATTGAGCTCTCTTTATTACTTAGCTTCTTTGGGTCTGGGGATTGTAGCATTATCCTGTACTTTTTGGCTAAATCCACTTATAATTGAGTACATACCACGTGCAGTGGTGAATTGTTAATCCGCTCTGAGCTCCCAATTCTGCAACCGCCTAAGAGCTCTGGATTCAGGAATGAAAGACACACAGGCCTAGTATTATTTTTCCATTCTGGAGGCTACCCTTTTGTCCTATTGACAGTGTCCTTTGCCTTCCAGGGCTTTTCAAGTTCATAAAATCTCTCTTATTAATTGTTGATCTTAGTACAAGAAAGATTGGTGTTCAATTCATGAAGTTGTCTCCTGTGCCAATGTATTCAGAGCGGTTTCCCACTTTTCCCCCCTATGGATTAGTGTGTATTGTTTATATTGAAACCTTCGATCTTGGGTTTTGTGTAGGATGACAGATATGAATCTATTTGCGTCCTTCTATATGCAGACTTCCAGTTTGGACGTGGCCATACAATGATTGGTGCAGCTTGAAACCTCTGTCATGAGAGAAGAAAGCCCACCCTTGACATTATTAATGATATTCTGCTATACCTTCTGACAGGTACCTAGCATAGCTGTTATCTGAGAGCTGTTAACCCAGCAACTGAGAGAAGCAGATGTGGAGATCCACAGCCACACATTAGGTGGAGCTTGGGGAAATCCTGCAAAATAGGAAGAAGGATTGTAGGAGCCAGAAGGGTCAAGGACACCACAAGAAAACCTACAGAATCAACTAACCTGGGACCACAAGAGCTCGCATTGACTGAACTGCCAACCAGGGAGCCTCCATGGGACTGGCCTAGGTCCTTTGCACATTTATTATATTTGTGTATCTTGGTCTTTGGGTTCCTAACAACAGGAGAAGCGCTGTCTGGGAACTCTGTTGCCTGCCTTTAGGATGCTTTCTTCCTACTGAGCTGCCTCAAGTAGCCTTAATAGGAGAGGATTGCCTAGTCTTACTGTAACTGGGTATGTTAGGGCTTGATATTCATTGGGAGCTCTCCTTTTTTTTGAAGACAAAGGGAGGAAGAGTGGATAAGCAGGGAAATACAGGGTGTTGGCAGGGGTTTGAGGGAAGGGGAAGGAAAGGAAGCAGGCCAGGGAAAGAGGAAGGAGTGGAAAATGCAGTCAGGATGTAAAGTTAATTAATTTAAAAAGTCAAAAAAGAGGAGGAGGAGGAGGAAAAAGGATAAGCAACAATACTTTAGATGAAGCTTAGTGGGTAATTCTAGTAGGAGCAAATGAGACAGTGGTGCTGAGGATACTTTCAATAGTGAGGGCCTACCTAACTCAAGACTTTTCAGAGGAGAAGAATTTTAGCATGTGCCCCTGTAGACTGTTCTTGTAATACTTTGGGAAAGAAAAAGTGGCTGTTTTCTGACCTTGTCGAAAAACACTGCCTGAAGTTAAATTGAAGCATTTTGGACTTCTTTTGTTTGCAAAGTAGATTTCAAAATAACCTACTGCGGATTGTGTCATGTGGTTATTAGTGGTCACTCTTATAAAGATCTATAATGAAAAGGAGCAAGCTGAGCTAGGAATGTTGCAAAATGTACAATTTGAGGAGAGAGGGTGGAATAGAACTAAGTCCCACGGTCAAGGAGATAAGCAGGTTTTAAAAATACTGATGTTAATTGGAATGAACGGAGTGGTGACCTCAGGGCAAGACCAAGCTAAGCTTCCAACTTGTCAAAAGTAATGAAAGAAAATTGAAAAAGAGTCAAAGAAAAGTTTAGAGTTGGATGTGGTTGTGTAAACTTTTAGTCTCAGAACTCAGAAGGCAGAGGCAGAAAGATCTTTGAGATTGAGCCAGCCTGGTCTACAAGGGAGTTCCATGACAACCTAGCTTAGGCAGAGAATAAAAAACAGAGAAAAAAAAAAAAAAAAAAAAAAAAGCTGATGAAAACATATTTGAATAAATGAGCGGGCCAAGTTCCATTCCCAGGAAGCTGCAGAACTCTACAGCTTTGGTCTCTGGCTTTAGAGTCAAGGAAATAGAATTGCCTTCCATGACTAAGGAAAGTCATTTAGGCCAGGCATGTGTCAGCAGTATCCATGCATGCAAGACTAGAGAGGTCAATGAGTGACACTGTGAAGATGAAGCCTGGATTGCTTTGGAGACCCCAATATACTAGAGATACCAGAGTTATGAGATACTTGCCCCAGAATACTGCTAAGAGGGAGTAGAACTAGCCCAAGAGAAAGACGTACGCCATAGTCAACAAAGCTGAAAAAAGTGTTTTGATATCAGAAATTTAGATGCAGAGTTTAGAGTTTGTCCAGCTGGTTTTCTTTGGCCTAGTATTGCCTCATTATGTTCCCTTTCCTCCTGTTTGGAATGGTAATGCATGTTCTGTGCTGGTACTGTGAAAAACTATAACATTTTTGAAGTTGGACTAAATTCATTATGCATTATGGTGTGACTACCAGTCTATGGGAACCAGGGAGTAGAATGTGTTAGTTTGATTAAAAATGGTCCCCACAGGTCCATAGGGAGCAGCACTATTAGAAGGTACTGCCTTGTTTGAGTAGCTATGACCCTGTTAAAGGGAGAGTATCAAAGGACATGGGTTTTGAGGTCTCAGATGCTCATGATAGGTCCAGTGTGTTTAGAACTCTCAGCTCCTTCTCTAGAACCAAGTCTGCATATAGGCTACTAAGATTCCTACCGTGAATATAATGGACTAAACCTCTGAAACTGTAAGCTAGCCTCAATTAAATGTTGGGTTCTTTCGTTTGTTTGTTTGTTTGGTTTTGGTTTTGGTTTTGTTTGGTTTTAAATAAGAGTTGCCATGATCATGGTGTCTCTTCACAGTAATAAAGCCGTAACTAAGACACTAGTTCTTATGAATAGAGAAGAAATGAAGATGACTGAACAAGTTTCCATATGCTATGATGGGATATCCTTTGGGTATGTGCACAAAAGTAGTATAACCATGTCTTGAGGTACATTGATTCTCAACTTTCTGAGGAACTACCATATTGATTTTTCAGAATGGCTGTGCAAATTTGCACTCCCACCAGCAATGAAGAGAGTTCCTCTTACTCCACATCCTTGTCAGCATGAGCAGTCACTTGCATTGTTGATCTTAGTCATTTTGGCAGGTGTAAGAAGGGATCTCAGAATAGACTTGATTTGTATTTCCTTAATGGCTAAGGACTTTGAACATTTCTTTAAGTGTTTTTTAGTTCATTCAAAATTCCTGTATTTTGAATTCACTGTTTAGATATTTTCTTCATTTACTAAGTGTTTTATTTGGTATTTTTTGATATCTAGTTTCTTAACATGTTCACATATTTTGCGTATTCGTCTTCTAGCACATATGGAGTTGGCAAAAATCTATTCCCATATGTGTGTAGATCTTTTTCTGGGTCTTCAATTAGATTCCATTGATCAACATATCTGTCTTTAGGCTAATTTCAATAATTTTATTATTATAGCTCTGTAGTACACTTGAAATCAGAATGGAGGGGCATCCAGAAGTTTTTTTATTATTATTATTCAAGATTGTTTTAAATATCCTGTTTTATTTTTTCTATATGATGTTGAGAATTGTCCTTTTTAAAGACTGTAAAAAACTGTGCACAGATTTTGTATCTGTAGATTGCTTTTGGTATGATGGCCATTTTTACTATGTTAAATCTACTAATCCATGAACATTAGAGGTTTTCAATCTTCTGATATATTCTTCAACTTCTTTCTTTAAAGGCTTGAAGTTCTTTACATGAGTTTTTCACTTGCATAGCTACAATTATCTCAAGATATTTTGTATTATTTGAAACTATTGTGAAAAGTTTTGTTTCTCTGATTTCTTTCTCAGTTCATTTGTAATTTGCATATAGGAGGGGGGCTACTGATTTTTTTTTAAAGTTAATCTCTTTTATCCAATTCCTTTGCTGAAACTGCCAGCTATAGGAGTTCCTTCATGGAATGTTTAGGGTCACTTATGTGTACTATCATATCATCTGCAAATAATGACAATTTGACTTCATCCTTTGCAGTCTGTATTTCGTTGATCTCTGTCAGTTATCTTATTGCTCTAGCAAAACCTCGAAGTCATGTATTGAGTAGATACAGAGAACAACTTTGTCTTATTCCTGATTCCAGTGAAACTTCTTTGGGTCTCTCATAATTTAACTTGATATTGAGTACAGGATTGCTGTGCATTGCCTCCAATGCATTTAGATAGGTCTCTTGTATCCCTAATATCTATAGGACTTTTCTTATGAATTGATTTTGTATTTTGTCAATCTTTTCTTTTTGATCGAGAGCTTTCTTATGTGCCGTAAAGTTGCTACTATGAGATTGCTACAGTATTTTCATTTAGGTGCTTATTGCTTTGAACTTTACTCTTAGCACTGCTTTCCTTGTGTCCGTTAACTTTAGGCATGCTTTGTATTCACTGTCATTAAGTTCTAAACAGTAATTTATGTATTTGTTTATGACTTAATTTATTTTTCATTCAGTAGTGAGTGTTTTGTTTTTGTTTGTAAATGCTATATGGTTTCTTCTCTTCTCAATATCCAACTTTAATCTGTGGTGTTCTGATAGAATGCAGTGACTTAGTTCAGTTTTCTTCTACTTCAGATTTGTTTTGTGTTAGGGTATATGGCCAATGTTTGAGAAAGTTCCATGGGGTGCAGAGTTGAAGGTATATTCTGTTGTGTGTGGCGCCCAACCTCGACCGGCAAGGAAGACACGACCAGCGAAGATCTTCTTCAAGCAGTTTTACTCAGGAACCTTGATACAATCTTCTGACCCCGGGAAATCCCTGCACCACACTTAAATAGCTAGCACTAGCCAATCCTAGCAAGCCACGTGGGGACAGCGGATAGGCTGTACTATGCGGAAGCAACCAGGCCAAGTAGGAACAGCCAAATAAGGACTTGTTTTTCTCAAGGACTTGTTTTTCTCAATGAGCGGATGGCAGAAAACGGACTTGTATTTCACAAGGAGCGGAAGGCGGAAACCGGCGCCATCCCTGGGGCACGGGACCTCGCAGCTTCCTACAGTTGTGTTTGGGTGAAATGATTTATAAATATTTGTTAGGTCCATTTAGCTTATAACATCTGTTAGCACCAGGATTTTTGTGTTTAGTTTTTGTTTGGATGGCCTGTCTATTGGTGAGAGAGGAGCACTTAAGTTTCTCATTATTAGTGACTGAGGGTCAATATGTGATTTAATCTGTAATCAGTAGTAGTGTTTGTTTTACAAGCTTGAGTACCCTGTGTTTGGAGCAGAGATGTTAAGAAATGAAATGTCATCTTGATGTTTTTATTTTTTCTTTTGAAGAGTATGCAGTGTCCTTCCTTTTCTCTTTTGACAAGTTTGGTCTATGTTGTTAGATATTAAAATGCCTGCAACAGCTTGTTTCTTAGGTCTATTTGCTTGGAATGTCTTTTTTCTACCTCTTCATCCTAAAGTGATATCTATTCTTTATGTCAAAGTGTGTTTCTTGGCTGCAGCAAAACATTGGATCCTGTTTTCACATCCATTCTGTTAGTCTGTGTCTTTTTTATTAGGGAATTAAGTCGTTGTATGGAGAGATATCCATGACCAGTGATTGCTGATTTTTTGTTATTGGTCATGGAGGTATTTTTGTTTTGTTTTGTGTGTGTGTGTGTGTGTGTGTGTGTGTGTGTGTGTGTGTGTGTGTGTGTGTGTGTGTGTGTCTTATGTGGTTCCCTTCTTTACATTTTGATGATATTAGACTATTTGTTCCGTGGGGTTTTTTTTCTGTTTAGTTAACCTTCTTAGGTTGAAGTTTTCCTTTTAATACCTTCTGTAGGGCTGGATTCATATATAGATTTTTTTTTAATTTGATTTTATCATGAAATGTCTTGTTTTCTCCATCTACGGTGATTGAAAGTTTTGCTGGTTCTAATAGATTAGTCTGGTATCTGAGTCCTGTTGGAGTCCAGACAGCTGAGGCCTGTTGGAGTCTAGACAGCTGAGGCCTGTTGGAGTCTAGACAGCTGAGGCCTGTTGGAGTCTAGACACCACATCTGTGCAGGCCCTTCTGGCACTCAGAGTGTCCGTTGAGACGGCAGGTGTAATCCTAATAGACCTGCCTTCATATGCTACTTGGTCATTTTCCCTTGCAGCTCTTAATATATTTTAAATGTATGCTTAAGGTTTGATTACTTTGTAATAAGGAGACTTTCTTTTCTGGTCCAATCTTTAATGTTTAATATGCTTCTTTTACCTTTATAGCCATTTATTTCTGTAAAGAAACAACATGACCATGGCAACTCTTATAAAAGAAAATACTTACTTTGTGGTAGATTACAGTTTCAGAGCTTTAGTCCATTATCATCATGACAGGAAACAAGACAGCATACAGGCAGACATGGTATTGGAGAAGGAGCTGAGAGTTCTACATCTTGATTTCATAGGCAGTAGAAGGAGACTGTGTGCCACAGTGGGCACATCTTAAGCATAGGAGACCTCAAAGCCTGCCTTCACAGTTACACCCTTACTCCAATAAGGCCACACTTCCTAGTAGAGCCATTCCCTATGGACCAACCTTTCAAATACTTGAGTCTATGGGGGACCATTTCTATTCAAACCATCATAAGTTTCAGGAGTTTTTTGTCGAAGAAGTTAAAATGCTTCAATTCTTTACTTCTTCCCATTTGTTTATTTATTTATTTATTTGTTTGTTTGTTTATTTATTCACTTTACATCCCAATCACAGACCCCCCCCTCTTCTCCCAGTTCCCTATCACATGTCCCTTACCCTATGTCTCCTTTTCACGTTGGAGAAGGGAAGTCACTCATTCCCCTGAATACAAACACAACCTGGTACCTCAAGTCACTGCAGGACTTGGCACATCCTTTCCCACTGAAGTCAGACAAGGCAGCTCACTTAGGGGAACAGGATCCACAAGCAGGCAACAGAATTAGGGTAAGTCCCTATTCCAGTTGTTGGGGGACCCATATGAAAACCAAGCTGCACATGTGCTACATATGTGCTGTGAGGGATGGGTAGGTTAAGCCCTTGTATGCTCTGGTTGTTGATTCAGTCTCTGGAAGTCCCCAGGAGTCCAAGTTAGTTGACTCATTAGTCTTCTTGTGGAATCTCTATTCTAGTTCCAGTTGTGGAGTCCAGGTTCCTCATGTCTTGCCCCAACTCTTCCTCAAGACTTCCTGAGCTTGGTCTAAGTTATCGCTGTGGGTCTCTGCATCTGTTTTGGTTAGGTGCTTGACGGAGCCTCTCAGAGGATACTTATGCTATGCTCCTGTCTGAGAATCCAGGCTGACAGATGAAAACATAGCCTGAGGCTTCAAGTTAGTTGGACAAAGAAGGTAGGCCTGCAGTGTATCCCTATTGATCCTCTGAGGACAGCTCAAAACACACACACACACACACACACACACACACACACACACACACACACACACACACACACACACACCTTTCATTTATGTCCACGTCATACCAGGTACTTGTGTATCCAGACCATTAGTAACGAATGTAAATGTCAACAATGTCTTCGCATGTCCTATTATTGTGACAATGCTTTGATCAACAAAGAGGCATTCAAGTCTTACAGTGTGTTCCTACATGGGTAGGTACCCATGCATTCATAATAGTAGTTGTCTCCTCCATCCACACATAGTCCTCCATGAAGACATGAATGACTGTCACACTCATCAAAGTTGAGTTCTCAGTGGTTCCCAAAGACTCCAGGTATATAGTCACAGAAGTAAGCCCCAAAGCATGCTGACAAGTGGCATTATGCAGACACATTCATTAATTACCAACTCAATTCACACCAGAATACTCTTAAGGTTATACACATAGGGGTATCTTATCTCATTGAGACATTCAGCCTCATTCATGCAGGGATCAGAAACACATTCATCCACTTCCAAGTCACAATGCCTGCCTTGTTATCTAACACATACCTTCTTTAGGTTAGGAGAAACTTCTATGACTTTGTTTAAAATATTTTCTGGACTTTAGAAGTGTTTCTCCTCCTTCCTATATAACTATTATTCTTAGGTTTGTTCTTTTCATAATGTCCCATATTTCCTGTATGTTTTGTGTCAGGGTTTTTTTGTTTGTTTGTTTTCTTTTGTTTTTGTTTTTGTTTTTAGATTTAACATTTTTTTAAATGAAGTGTCCATGTCAAATCTGGTGAGACTTTCCTCTATAATTTGTGCTCAAATGTCTAAATTTTTCATTTCCAGATTTCCATTTATTACTTCTATTTCCACTTTTAGGTCTTGAACAGTTTTATATATTTCCTTCAATTGTGTGTCTTTGTTTTCGTGACTTTCTTTCTTTGAAGGATTTATTCATGTCCTCCAACTGTTCCTTTTTGTGTTTTCCTAGGTTTCTTTAAAGTACTTGTTTACTTT